>NC_134470.1:17008722-17120295 GCF_964194025.1 Convolutriloba macropyga
CAATTCAATTTCATGAAACACTTACCAAAAAATTAACACTTACTTATAACTCCCTCTCATTTTCACAATTTCACATATGTTTTGCCTTAGTTTTGTCCATTAATGGGCATTACCTGTTTTTTGCAAACGATCATGTTGTCTATCAGGGGAGGAATGAACTGACGTGGTTTTGTCGCGACCTTTACCTGGTTTGTTGATCAAGCGATACGCTTAACTCGGATAATCAGACATTTTAGAGCCAAATTAAATCTGCAAAAAATGTCATTATCTGTTATGCTATGTAGGGTGGAGTTTCTTGACAAACGATGTTTTTACCCAACTTATAATAACACTTAACTAGGTTTTTTATCCCATGATTAAATATCATAACACATGCGGTTGTCATAAGTCTAAAAACACAGTTCAAGCCTTTTATAGAGATTTTCTATTTCAAATGCTTATCAAATAACCAAAAACAAAATTGTCTTTTCACCTTTTGTATGTGCTAAACAAACAGACAATTGTTTAACGTTTTTCACCTCTTTATTTGATATCAGAATTTTAGCCACGCGTCTTAAATACTGGTAATAAAACAGTGCTTAGAACATTTTTGTTACATTTGATATGTTTTTGTATTGTAACTTCTATGGTCTTATGAGCATCAAAATTAATCGCCTGTTATTTTTGTAGCTTTTGCTAAGTTGTTTTCACCGGTGATAAACTTTCTGCGTTCACTCATCTTTACCGGACAAAAAACGTCGTCCAAACTATTCTTCGTTGCTCTTTTTCAGCAGAAAAAAATAGGAGTTTAAAATTTGAAATTGCAAACACAACTGTGAAATGAACTGAATTCGATATTAACGAATCGTGAATAAAAGGTTTATCGGTTTTCCTCGGCAAAATTTCCACCCATTTTAAGCGATTAGCTGGATTTCAGTGCTTAAACGCGAAGAGCTGCGGGAATTTGATTTATCGATTTATAGAGATAACGCTGAGAGTTTTGACTAGATGTTTATGTAATTTGTTATTTACTTGAAAACTTATTATTTACTTGTTTGTTTTGGCTGTTTACACTCTAATGGAAGAGGAAGAAGATTTAGATTTAGAGAATAACGACAATAAGGCACAAAATGGTAAGTGCTCTTTCTTAGTTAGTTAGTTATAATGTTATAATTAGTTCGGCTTAACAGGATTCGAAGAGATGCTTTATTGATCGTAAATTACATCAGTTTTTTTTTAAAAATTTTTTATTATAGTTGGAACGAAGGAACTTACTAACTGTCAGTAACGTACTAAATTTGTCCTACGCTGTATTATTAACCTGAACAATGGAAAAGTTTCCTTAAGTCCCATTTCGGGTAATTATTTAATTCTGCTGACGCTGCCAGTAAAAAATGTCGGACAAAGGTAAGTTAATGCCACTGTGTTGTTATCAAGCGCTGTACCCCTTTTCACCCGCTTTTATTTTCACCCGCTAGAGGTTAACCCAGTCTACGTATCATTTTACCCCTGTATAAATTCCTAATTAAATTGGTACAATTAACATTCAAAAAAGAAGGCATCCGGATTCTGGAATGGAGTTTAGTGATAAAAAAGATTCGTTGCTTTTAGGGCGCTGAAATTATAAAGCGCTGAAGAAATGATGTTAAAATATGATACACTGAATCGAAAGGGGTGAAAAAAGTAGAACCAGTCAAGCCCACCCCAGCCGAAATCGACTGGTTATCTTGCAAGATTGTCTTGCAAGATCTTATAAGATAGCCATCCTCTTGGAGGAACCTTGCAACGTAACTGTTCGACTTGCAAGATCTTGCAAGATACCGATTTTTAGCCCAAAAAAGTCCTCCATCCTAGTGACCTAAAACTAATGAAGAAAAACGATGAAAGGTTGCAATATTTGTATGTACACTTATAATTTTGGTATCCACTAAAGAAAACGAAAGGACAAAAAAATATTTAAAAGAACGTTCGCAAATTATAAATCTAATGCATCGGAAAAGCATTCCGTCCATCTTCTTATCTTCGGTTTTTCATTCTCATTTTTATTGTTTTTTTTTTGTTTTTACGGAATTTCTTGGGTTGAAGATATATTGAAGATAAGTTGAAGATTTTGAAGTTGAAGATGGGTTCCTCTGCTATAACACAGAGCAAAGCTAATTAAAAGACAAAAAGGCAAAACGAAGAAAAGGCAAAACAAAGAAAAAAAGCAAAACGTCAAAAAAAGCTGCAACTAAAAAACGGAAAAAGGCGGAGAAAATGCGCCAATTGCATGGCACTGTTTCAACAACCCCCCTTTTAATTCAAATGTTGTAGTTGTTTCGACCCCACTTGTGAGGGGAGGAACTATATACTCAAATGATTTTTTTTAGAGAAAAAATTTGGCCGTTCAGAAAAATTTGGCCGATCGATATATTCATCGTAGAGAAATGTGAGCTGTATCATTAAAAAGTTCGTCCTACGTAGAATTCGAAATTGAAAAGATTTTTGGTTAATTTCGTTATTATCGAGGAGTTATCGTAGATTGAAGTTCTGTGTGAACACGGGATATTTGGCTTGACTTTGTGCACGTTTAGTGTAATTTTTCTTCAATTTAAGATTTTTTTATTAAAATTTTAATTCAAAATTACATTTCGCGCCACAAAATGAAACATTTTTGAGTTGCTTATAGACGAAGGGCAATAAAAAGACAGTTCTGGTCTCATAGGGAATTTAAATATCAAAAAAATTTGAATTCTAACTGAGAGCTCCTTTCTTAGAAAACTTTTCATATTTTTGTTTTCTTGCGTCTTCTAGAGACTAGACATTTTTCTTAGACATTTTTCCGTTAATGACAAACGTGATTTACAGTCAAATGAAGCCCAGTGAACAAAAAAATTGTTTTCATGGAGTTGCGCCTGTTTTTTTGGCTTCGACACAGAGCTTTTGTAACTTTGAAAGCAATTTTCACTTTCTTTTTGGAGTTTTACTAAATTTTTGGAATCCTATGGCTTAGTCTTTTTGACTAACAGTGCACAAAGTTTTGTAGAGAGCAATAAGTTAACCTATTTAGAGCTTTCTGTGGACAGATAATGGCTCCTAAAACTTTTAAAGTGAGTTTTCGAGAAATTTTTATAACTTTAACCGATGATAAACCAATTTTCGTGAATTGCAAGTCAGTCTCAGTAATGACAGGAGGATCCTCTTCCTTTCCACTGCACTCAAAAGTATTTTGGATGCGGTTTTATTTTCTAACTATTTGTTATACGACTTCAATGCCACAAGATTTTTAAAACTCTTAAAAAAGTTTTTGGATTTTTTTATTATTTCTTCCTCTTGAAATGTTATCACATTATCCTGATTTTGATATCTCCCTTTGGCTTGGAGACAACTTGCAGTAGATCATAAATAAAGTTTTCAGAGAAAAACTCACGGTTTAAATGACTTTCACACTTTCTTCTTGCACTTTTCTATTGAATTTCTGGTTGTTGCCTGTATTTGTTGTTGTTTCCGTAGTAATTAACCTTTAGTCTGATGTCTTATTGATTAGCTATGCATGACAAATATCTTTGTACTCCAAGTGATACATACGCCCAATTTAAACGTTTTTATTGACTTCCATTGAAAGCTATCGTTCAATGGATCGTACATAAAAAGTATAGAGAAAAACTTATGGTTTAAATGGATTTGAAACTGTCTTCTTGCACTTTTGTACTTAATTTTTGGAATTTGCTTGTATTTATTGTTATTTCATAGTCAGTGAATCATTGTAACGTCTTATTGATGACTTATGAATGACAAACATCCTTGTTGTCTCGTCGAGACGTAACTTAGATTATTTTTTAGCTTCCGTTGAAAGTTATTGAATTTAATGGCCTTAATACTACGGCTTTTCTCAAAAATTTCGTGAATTTCGATTCAAACTGTTTAAACAACTTCCAGTGTTGTTAGTAGATTAATTCAAAGTAAAATTTTTGTTACGAAAAAGTTCGTTTTTCAACGGCTTCGACACTTTTCTCGCTCAATTTTTTTTATGAATTTGCTCTTTTTGCTTTTTTTTATTCATTAGGTAGCCGTGAGATGTTGACCGGTCTCATGAGCTTGAAATGGAGGATTAAATGAAGGATGATACCCAGAGCAGGCATTTTATTTTGAATGGTCCTAATTTTTTTGATAATTTACATTTTTAAGATGTTTAAGGATTTTTCAATTTTTTCAGTTTTGTTGTCCTTTTCGTCAATTTGTTGCTTATTCTCAGCATTGCATGGTCCCATACAATTCCATGTATTTCAAAAATTAACCTGTTTAATGATATTATGACGTAACTGATGTTTTGTTTGTTGTTCATAAAGTTTTGTGAGTGGTGTGTTTTTTTTCTTTTTCTCTTCCTTTAGTACAATCGCGTAATAACAGATCACAATGAATTTCAAATGAGGCCCATTTCAACTTATTTATTCATTTAGTATAATTTTAGCTGAAATAGTATAAACAGAAAGTGAAATAAAAATACATAATAATAGGATAATAGCTAATGATTTTAACCGCTCCACTAATTTGTGTTTTCACAATGTTTGTAATTTGTTGTTTGTAGCTGTTTGAGTTTTTCTGCATCTTTAGCCCGTTCCTATGGCTTAGTCTAACCACAGACAGGTCCCATTGGTTTCATGTCTAATAAAATTTATCATGAATTACTTTGTTAAAAGCTAATTATTCTTCAGACTTTTGAAATTATTTGGTTTTAAAAAATGTTGATTGGTTTTGAATTTTCATCCATTATCTCTTCTTTTTGTCGACTTGTTACATAGTCTCATTAAGAAAAAATATCATCTGATGCGTAGTTCGAAAAAAGTAAGTTTGTGTAGTTAGGGTTTTGTCTGATTAAAATTTGACGTTGTTAGTAGGTGCTTTTAAATTAAGCTATTGAGTTTTTGCCGTGAAATTTTTTTTCTTTTTGTTGTTGTTGTTGTTGGTTTTTTTATCGTAGTCTTTTCAATGGCAGATCTCGTTGTAATGAAGCATGGCATTAAGTAATTCAATTATTAGTTCGTCTGTGTATTGATATTTTCAAAACTCAAACCTCTATTTTTGATTATCTCTTCGCAAAAATGTAAGTGAAATGATAGTTCAGTCAAAAATTTAGATGAGCGCGGGTCGGAACATCATGTGAGAACGCACATTAACGAGCCTCCTTATATACTTTTACTTGCTATTTTAGTTGTACTTGAACTCACTCTAAACAAGGAGACACAACGCTGTATATGTGCAGACCTCTAAACTCTTCCAGTCAATTCAATAAAAGACAAAAAAAGGCTTCGAGAAAAACTTATTATTTAAACTCCGAAAAATATGGTTTTCTTCGGATATTTTTTTGTTTTCGTCAACTCTTGGAAATTGGTTGTTTGAATCCAAAAGTATAAGATAATTTGATTAAACGGCAACTTACTTTGTTGCACCGAGCAAAGACTGAGCAGACTTACATTGTTGAAATGTTAATAAATGATGTAATGTTTTTTTGGACTTTTTAAAATATTGCATCACAGATGTCTACAGGCAATCATTAAAAAAATTGCATGTAAATCAAAGCAACTAAGCAGAACATATAGGACTGCGTTAGTTCTTTGATGTAGTGTACTCTCAAATTTTACTGCAATAAGAGACCTTAAATCGGACACAATCGTTGCAAAAGTTAAAATCAAAAAATAGTATGGAGTGAAAATATTTGTTGCATTGTTATTGTTTACTAATTAGTTGCCCTCGAGCATTATTTGTAGTTTTTGATAGAACCAAACCCACTTTCATAACCAAAAAACTTATTTAGGTCAGCCGCGTTAAGCAAAAATTTCCAATTATTTCGACCGTGCTAAGTTGCTAATGTTTTCTGTTACAATTTTACTTGTTTTTTCAATTTAAAGAATTTCAATTGTTTAGGGGCACTGTCTTTTTATACGACTCGAAGAGGCATTATGGTTATCTTTTTTTGATAATTGAGCGAGCAAAGAAAGCGAAAGTTCAGGGATTGATTAAAAATTTGAAAACGTTTTTTTCAGTTGTCGATTAATAGAGTGGCAAAAAGGGAGTTGTTGTTTTGTTCAGACGTTCATTTGAACGAGAGCTAGAATTGTAGCTGTGAAAATTTTTTCGCTGAGCGAATAATTTTTTTTGTTCACGCGCGTCTTTTTGAAGCTGTTTTTACCATAAAAAACTTGGATTGTATTGGTGCGTGGTGTTCTTTTTAAAGATTTTTTTCAAACATTTTCCAATGACTTTGATCTTTCAAAACGGGATAAAAAGGTAAAGCCCAGCAGGCAATAAGTTTCATTAGATAACCAAAGTGGGCTTTAGTAGTCCTTCGAGTGCTTAGAGTGGTGCAGCTTCTGGGTTCACCTTAATTTAAGGTTAAAAGGTCAGTTTTTACAGCTCAAAATGGTTCAATTTTTCATGTTTTTTGGTGATTTTTGAGTTGTTTTGTTGGATTAGTCTTAGAACATTTTAAAAGTTGATGAAGGTCTTCTGCAAGACAAAATTACTTGTTTTGACCATTTTATGATCTATATATTTTTGTAGTACAAACACAAACACGAAAAGTGATTTATTTTTGCATTTTTTTCAAGTTCATTGAAAGTTGGTCATTTTTTGAGTTTTCCAGCCTCAAGGGCCCAGGAATCTCCTTTAAGGTTGGACAGTAGGACACTGCAGAGTTTCTAGTAACAATGGAATTGTTTTCAACATTTTAATGTCTCGAACGCATTTTTCCCGATAAAATCTGCATTTTTTCCTTCAATTTTGGTCAATTTTGGAAATTTTAAGGGCCGGAAAACCTCATCCACGGTCTGGTGAAAAACTACTGAATGTTTGTTAGTGTCAATCGACGTTTCGAACAACATAACATTTCAAGTTTTGGAGATTTTTTCGATAGTTTTTTTTACAACTTCTTCCTTTGATTCAGTTTTTTTTGCCTCAGTAGCCAAATAACTTCCTCCAGTGTTTGGATTGTTATTACATAGTTGGTAGAGGCAAAGAAAAGGTTTTCAACATTTTAATAGAACGAAGTTCTTTTTTGGGAAAATTTGATTATTTCTTTCTAAAAATTATTTTTTTATCTCGTTTATAAATCATTATGAGTAGTGGGTAACTGGTTATCCTCTAGAGACACAGAAAATGGGTTCTGAAGACATCAATATCACGTTTTTTATCAGCTTTTTAATAAAATTAGCATTATTTTTGATATTTTCTGTCATTTTCTGAGTTAATCGATCTTCAAGGGCCAATGAAACTTTTCAAGACCTGTAGATATAAAACGGGACAGATTTCAGAGATAAAAATTTGTTTCTAACTCGTTTTTGAAATAGGTATATTTAAGGGGATCAATTATTTTAGATTCTCAACTTTTGTATGATTTTGTTTGTGTTTTGGCTGGCATTGATCAGTTGATCTGCTGGTCAGTTACAGTTTTTCTAAGTTTTTCATTCGTACTTTGGATTATGACTCAAGTTTTGTCCTGCTTTGTTTTTTGTTTTTGGGCAGTGAAACACTTTTTTGTTGACAAAAGTAATAATAACCAATTTCTGTTTTGAATTTTTTTGTAAATAACGCGATTTCAGCGCTAATCTGAATATTTTTCAACTCTTTACTGATTTTTAATCTAATTTTGCGATACATGGACCATTGTATCTTTTTATTGACTTTAATTGGTAATTGCACTAAAGCCTCATGCCTATAGACTCTGTTTACTTCAAAGGATACAAGTTTCTTCTGCTACAAAATTATCTCTTTCTAAGAAATCTGACGAAAATTAGAGAAATTTTACACCATCTTTTCATTTTCTCGTGTTTTCACTTTTTCATAAAAAGATCCCTGTGAGCTCATTAATGGTTGCCTGTTTTGTTGTTACTATGTTACTAATTTTAATCGGAATAAACAACTTTTTTTCGTTTTCATTTGTTCCTGTTCTATATGAAAAACAAACTGAATTTTCCTAATTTTTCATTCTAATGTTTTTCTGGAAAACTTGTCTCTTGTTTTTGACTTAAGATTGTTGTTTTTTCTTCATTGTTGCGTTGTGCAAGGAAATACTAGCTATTTGAAAAACCACCTGCTCGGGGATACGACTGAGCTGTTTCGGGAATTCTTTGGTCTATGTTTTTTAAGATCTGTTGACACAGCTTTTCATGATTTTTTGAAGTCAAATTGATATGACTTTGGTCACGCCGAAACAGGAAGTGGAGCGAAAAAGCAGGGACGTAAAAAGCAGGGACGCTGCCATTTCAAAGTAGGCATTTGGACAAAAAACGCTTTCTCGCTAGTGCTTTTTTTCATATACGGCATTTTCACATTGATTTTTAGTTTTTTTAAAATTTTTTAGTTCTCATATCTTGTTAAAGGTTATCTCCGTCCATTCATAGTCCATTCTAGGTATATCTTTGTTCAGTCAATGAAATTGATGTGATTTATGTCAGGACTCGCCCTGCTTTTTTTGTTTAGTTTTTGCTTTATTTAACCGGAAGTTCTATTTGAGAAGTAGATTTAAAGTAGGGCTGAACAGAACTGAACAATAGCTTGATTCAATTATCTCCAATTATTTGAAAGCGGTGACCTATTATGATGAATTTACGAAGAAATATTTAACCACATGAAAATGACAGTTTATTATTAGTTAACCTATTATGAGAATCCATTCCGTAAAAAATGAGATTGTTTTGACCAAGTGCAACTGAAGATGTAAGTGTGCTGGACTGTGTACAGTGTTTGTGTTTTTAGTTGCTCAATCTTGAATTATGGCCAAAAAATTGACACTTTTTTGGAATATTCTGCAATTTTGAGAGTTTAGTCAGTGATGTTTTTAGCAAAATTTTTTCAAAGATTTGAACGCAATCTATTAAAAAAGAGAACTTTTTGATGAGAAAACTGTAAGAGTGACCAAAATATTTTGGAAGTACTTCTTAAAGTTGACATCATTTCACCGATATCGTTTCGTGGGGTTCTAGGCCCATGCATTTTCGATACAAGTGCAATTAAACGACTTTTAATGGTTTGAATCAATTTCTAACAACCTCGATACGCCATGATTTTTCCTCTGAGGGTAATTAAATTTGCCTGAACAGTTCAGATATGCCTGATTTTCACCTAAAGAATGATACAATTATTTGTTTCAGAAAAAAACAATTCCTCCAAGTCCTTCGTTGTGAGTGCTCAGAAGAAGGTGCTGAGTCAACTTTCTGCAAATAAATCAGTTCAGAAACAATTCCTAGATGAGCAACAGAACAAACTTCTTCAGCTCTTCAACGATATTTCACACGACTACCTGAGCGATAAGAAAAAGATATCCTCAATCGAGAGCAAAAAAGAACGAGAAAAAGAAGAAGCCAATATCAAACAAATCGTTCAAAAGGTCCACAAAGATTTGATAAAACTCATGGTCAAGATTTCAGTCTTAGCTGGGCAACATCAACTAACGAGTGAAGAATTCGATTCCTTAATTCAGCTGAGAGACATTTTCCATAAATTTGTGATGACGTTTGTAACATACCAGCAAATGCCAGACTGTTACAATCGAGAAATAATCCAGCGACAACTTGGTAATATAAAAGAGCATGTTTCCAAAGTGATAAGTCGCCCTCTTTCGGAGAAATCGGGGTTGCGTTTAGATAATGTGTTCACGTTTTTCATGGAGGACGGGTTCTTGGATGCGATATTCTGTAGGAACACCAAACACAAGGAACTAATGGACAAAATTTGTGACATTCTTCAGAACCTGCTTAGTAATAAATTAGTTTAGCTAGTTTAATTACTATTGATTATTATTGATGATTGAATAAATTTGTAATAAATGAATTATCAGCATTAGGGTATCAACTGATTGAATCTTTTCCGTTTGTGCCAGCCCCCCTCCCCCCCCCCCCCCCCCCAGCGTAGTGACTGCATACTATTTGCAACCCCTGAACGCACGTGCCGCATTTTTACGTCCTGATTTACTATTTAATGGCACCTGCGCTCTAAGTCGGGGGGGGGGGGGGGGGGGGGGTCCAATTAATTTTACTTTATTTTACTGAAAATTGAAAATGCCAAGGTGACATCTTAATAAGAATTTCCAAAAACCAAAAATCTTTGACCCCACCACCCCCTGCCGTCTACAGTTGAAGTTCATATATTAACTTATGTGAACGATCTTTCGTGTTTTGCTCTAACGTTGGTCTGGAGGTTTGCGTAGTGGGTGGGGGAGGGTGGGTACACAGCTTTAGCCCAAATTGTTTTTCTTAGTCTTTCCCATTATAGAACAAACCTCCTGCCTAGTGGAAGCTTAGTGGGATATAACTAACACAAAGCAAGCCTCAACCACCACATTGCCCACATAAATAATTATGGGATTGTATTGTGGACGGCGGGGTATAATGAGAAAGAGTCCAATTTCTCTATCTTAGCAGTTTTGATAATTCTACAGCCGAAATACTTGTGGACCATAAATGGATTGTACTATTTTTTTTGTATCGATATAGTTATTTAATATTGCATGGTGCTATTATCAACATACTACTGTCACAATTAGACTTACAAATCAAAAGAAGACCAAATGTGTTCTGTTAATTATTGTATCTGTTCGGAGCATTTTTGTTTTCTTCACTTGTTGAATTTAGTTCTGTTTTCACTTTCGAACCTCTTGGGATGACAGACAGTCTTATTCCATAACTAAAAAAGTGCGTAGAGTAAGCAACAGTTTTTAAAATCGCTTGATATCGAGGTTGAAAGTGATTGATGAGACATAAGAGAATTCAGATCTTTTCCGTTATTGCCCCCGCAATCTTACACCCACCGTTTACATGTATGCGCTAGTGAAAATGGCAGCACAATTAAGAAAATAGCGATTACTGTTTTCTGATAGGCTGATTGCTTAATAGTGCACTCAATAAATTTACCATGTTTTAAAATAGGATATAAACGATGTTAAATATGCTCAGAAATTGCTTTGCGCCGAACAATTAAAACAGTAAATATTTATTGGGTTAAACTAATCTAACATTCGGTTGTGATAAGATTCGTATCAAGTTTTGCGGGTCACACGCGGTAAAAAAACGGTACCTAGAATAAGGATATGTCGAATTAGGTTAATTGAGTGCATAAAAATAGATTGCTTTCTTTTTCACAAAATTCAATATTTTGGTTTCCGCCTTCTTACAACTTTCCGCCAAATCAATGACAAGTTGGGTTTGTACAAATATCTCAAAAACTAACGGTGGGCTGATTAAAACTTGCATACGATGCACAGATTTTTAGAGAACTTTTTTTCAGCAAAAAATTACAGGAAACTATCATGGCGAAAAACGGTAGGATAAGCAGTCTTGAGAAGAGACGCAGAAAATCTCTGTCACTTCCTTTGCAGAGAGACAAAGCGGGAGAGAGGGGAGAGATTGATAGAGAGAGAGAGAGAGAGAGAGAGAGCGAGCGAGAGAGAGAGAGAGAGAGAGAGAGAGAGAGAGAGAGAGAACGAGAGAGAGAGAGTGTGTGTGTGTGTGAGAGAGAGAGAGTGAGAGAGAGAAAGAGAGACATGTGCCCACATTTCCGAGGCATTCCAGTTATTCGTTAAACCAAAAAATGGTGGTAGCATTGTAGCAAGTCTTCCACTTGTCACAAGCTTAAATTTTTGGGTGTATGGGCAGCTCTTCTTACAAATATTTCAAAACTACCATTTTTTCCAAAATACACTTTTGAGCAAAAACAGTGGTGGTCATTGTATTGGCAATGAAAAAAGCAGAAATATTTTTCTGATTTTTTTTCCCCTGTAATCCATATGCTTAAAGTCTCTGTTCAAAGATTTTTCACAGCTTACAAAGCAATTTTCGCCTTAAATAAACATTAAAATCCTTCAACTTTGGAAGGATCAGACAAAGAGAGTTCAGACCGTTTCTGTTATTGCCCCCACGCAATCATACACCACCTGTCTAAATGTTATGGGCTGCTTGTGAAAATGGCAACACATTAAATGAAAGTGTGATACTTTTTTCTGATAGGCTGATTGCCTAATAGTGCAGTCAATAATTTTGCCATGTTTCAAAATGAGATTTAAACGCTGATATAAATGTGCTCAGAAATTTCTTGGCACCCAAAGACTAAAAAGTTTTTATTGGGTTAAACTAATCTAACCATCCGTTGTGAAAAGAATTTTTATCAAGTTCTGTTGCTCACTGAGCCATGACAGTGGCCTGCCAGACATGGTCAGACGCGGTAAAATATATTATCTAGAATAAGGCTATGTCGAATTTGGTCAATTAAGCGTATAAGAAACTTTGCTTTCGTTTTCGCAAAACTCAATTTTCCGGTGCGTCTATTTGATGAGTTGTCTTCCTGCTATAGCATATGAATTCCTGTTTACATAAACATATAACAACAATGTGCATTTAAAAAATAACAGCAGCGCAATTTTTGTAATTAGTACATATATGACAAAAACAGTTTGATTTTTAAGTAAGCATTAATCTGAGACATTAAATTATCGAGTTCTTTGTTGTTGTTGGCTCCATGCAAGATTAATTTTTTGTCAAATTGTTCAGAATTTGGTGTCAAATTTTTTGCACATTGATAAAGTAAACGCACAGTTACCAAACAGAAGACATTTGATATAAAGCGGAAAGAAAGCTTTTTTGGGAGCGCAAACCGGTCGAAAAACGTTATTGGGAGCGCGGGGGGTGATGGAAAAGATCCAAAAAATCTGTTTTTAACTCCACTACAATTTAAAAGCTTCGAAACGCAGCGAAAGAGAGCCCTTCTTGGCGAGATAATGGCGTTGTTCTTTTCCTATGAAACTGTTTCCAAAACTGCTCGTTTTGAGAGATAAGAAGATGGGATGCACTGAAATTTTGTAATCATGTAATCATGTCACAGAAAAGATTACAAATAAAATATTAGAAGCCAGATTCTGCAACTTTTTTACAACTTCTCGCCAAATTACTGACAAGTTGGGTTTGTATAATTATCTCAAAAACCAACGGTGGGCTGATTAAAACGTTATTATCTTCAAGTTTGAAATGTTTAAAAGCTGAAAACATTTTTTACAGATACCAAAAATATAATGACGCCTATTTAGTCATAGAAATTGTTATGCTCATTGACAAAAATTGATTATATCCGTTTGTGAGGGGAAAAAAATAACTCTTGGAAGCAAAAAAGCGTTTTTCTCAAAATAGCATTGTTCACTTACCTTTAGAAGTGCTTCTGCCAACTGTTCAACGATTACAAATAACTGTTTTCGAGGTAAGAGCTGCGTTAAGTTTTTCCATCTCTGAAAGCTTTATAATTGGTAAGTTTTTTAAAAAAAATTAAAAATTTTATGTAAAGTTTAATACCAATTCAACGCATAAAATTCGCTCAGATATTGATTTTAAGAAAACAATTTGTGGTTACTCCCAAAAATTGAAAAGATTAAATAATTTCAAAGATAATTTAGAATTTTTCAAGTTCTTGTAACATTTGAGAATTGCTGCCAACAGGTTTTAAATTTTCTCCCTTAAAATGATAATTTTTTTCCTTTCCAATTAGCTATAGAAACTGTTGTATTGAACGAATTGAAAATGATTTTCGCTGTTTCAGAAAAAAAAATTTTTCAAGTATCAAATTTTTCAAAAATTCTTAAAAATCATGTTTCCTCAATTTGAGAAGCGTCTTTATTTTTTTAACAAGGTCAGTTTTGTCAATCTGGGCAAATCTGATCTATTAGGAAAGTTTTCCCAAAGCAATCGTTGAAACCGTCTATCTCCCATCTGACCGGAGCCTTAGATATTTAGTCATCCGATATTCAGAGGAATGCATTTCAAGCCATGACGACCAGAGTGCAAGTAGTCGTTGCGAAGACCATCTGGGTTCTAGCTGCTTGAGGAGTTGGGTCCCGTGAATCTCAAGTTTCTTTATAACCATCTTTCGGGACATGGTAGAGCAAAAGTCGTCTACACCAAACATGTATTGTAGTCACTCTTTATCATTTTGGCTCTGCGATAACAGTTGCAACACTACTCTGTGATGTTATTTCTCTTACTATCACTACATCGCTTGTCACATTCTGCAAAATTCTACCTGTTGAAATCTCTCCAATGAGCATAATACTGACTGCTACGCTACATGATTACCAATAAATAAAAATAAAATAGCAATGATTCGGGAGTATTTATAATGAAAGTGGATGCAATTGTCGTCCAGTTGAAAAAAAAACAGTGTCGCCCATTTGAGTCGTCGGTCGTCGTCCTGTTGATCGGTCCCCGGAACAAAGGATCTTGTCACAAAAAAACAAACATCATTACGAGATGCAGATTTTTGTCACTGCATTAGCAAACCAAATAAGGTTTGATAAAAACGACGAAATAAAATACCTTTCTGAATGAACTTTTAATTAGTGAAGACTAAAATCAGCTCAGCACTTTTTCATTACCGAGCACTCAGCATAAGTTGAAAGAAGTTTCTTTCAGTACCCTGTACCTGATAAACCGTCCTAAAAAGTGAATCAAACTGACAATTTCAAAAATTTAATCAATTCCAAATGTTTGTTTGAATAAAACGTTCAGAAGAATAATGTTCATTTCAAAACTTTTTAAAACATTGAAATTAATCGTTACTTTTTCTGGTGACGCAATTTATTTTTTCAGGTTTCGGATGATATTCTTGGTGTTTCCTTTTTTGTAATGAAATTCTTTATTCTCAATTCATCTCCATCTGGTGCAAGCAAGGTTTGTTACGATCAATTTACCAGCTTACCCTCTCGTAGATATCCATCTTAAGCTACTGTGAGAGCTACTTAGCCCCTAAATTTTTCGAAATTTAATGCCCGCTGAGTACAATGCCCGGTGAGAAAAATAAAGTAAAGAAAATAGACAAATTATAATGTAAAAGAAGAAAATTAAGATAATAAGCATAGTAAAAATAAATGAGTTTTTGAGTTTGCTTGAAGAACAGTGAATCCGCGATTTGTTTGGGGCAGTGAACCTTAGTGGTGGGACTGTGCTCAAAAGCGCAATTCGAACTTCAAGTCCATGGCGCGATTGTCAAGATCTCGAAAGAAGTCCAGTAATTCCTTGTACCGTGGCGTGAGAAAAACGCCGAGGGCCCTGGTAGGTGTCAGTATTGCATTGCGACTGCAGTGCCAATAAATGATTGAGAATCTGACTATGGTTTCCTCGGCTCTCAGCTCTCCAATTTGTCCGCCATTCAGTCCCTGTAGAGGAAGTTGAAAGCGCGTCCGTGCGTGCATTTACTTTGTATCACGTCCTTCTACACACTGGAGATATTCTATCGGGGAAAGGATCGGCCTCTGAGTCTTCGCGTAGAGAGGGGTTAGGAGAAATTCATCCTTTATGGGTTTAAAGTTGCGGAGTGCCCTTCACAATAGTTGGGGTTGATGATATAGCTTTAGTTTAAATAATATTGTGAGGTAATTTTCGTATTTACAAGTCGGAGTCGGGAGTTGACATGCATGAGCGGGTTTGTTCGATGGAAGTAATGTTGACCAAATAAGTAGTTATGTATCGTGTGAAACATCTTTGTCCTGTTCACCATGTGAGTTTGATTATTTACAGCCATTTTTGTTGTTTGCAACAAACCAAACTGGAGATAAAGGGATCGTTTTTCTGGTAATTACGATAAGGGGCAACATCTTTGTTGAACATTATGTTTAAGTAGTCAATTTGGTGGTCAACCACAGCAAAGAAATATTTGAACGTGTGCCAAAGGCGTTCAGTGAAACGCGGATTTATCGGAAAATGAGCGCATTTGAGGGGGTCCTTACCTCTTCCTTTCCCTACGTACTCGTTTTCAAGTTGTCCGAGTGACCAAGAGCTGGCCGTCGGCTTCAGCGTATGGTGAGGAGGCGTGGAGACGTAGTTTATTCTTTCTGAGACATGAACATCGTCTTCCGTGTTAACCACCTGAGAATTCGTGAACTGACGGAATTTAAAGTTGGGGCCAGGTGCTCTGTGGAAGGTGCTTTGCGTTGAGGCAAAGGCAATGGCCTTGGCCTTAGAAGATCAGGGCTGTGAGCCTCTTGGTGGACTGTTGGTGAATTTGGCTGGTGACTGTGCCTATATTGGTGAAGTTCGTACGGGGATATTCTCATGTGTAGTTGGCCTAGGACGTCCTTTTGATGAGTGGTCTGTGCATGGATAATTGTCTGTCGAGGTGGCTCGATAAAAGGGGAGGTTGAGGGAAAGACGTCTGAAGACGAGGTGGAGGTTTTGTGGGTACTCCATATCGCGACTGGTGAGCACTTGCCAATTTCGATGTTGATGTGAGCATCACGGGTAGACTGTAAGTGAGTGGTCCGAACGAGGATGAAGATGACGTATCCTCCCTGAGTAAGCTTAGTTGGTGAAAACCCTGTCTGGTGTTGAACGGCCTGTGCGCTCCACTGCCACGTCATCTGCCCAGAAAGAGCAGTTGTGATTTTGGTGAGGTATTTTTTGTGTTTGTGGTGGCTGGGACAACAGCTGTTGCCTTTGTAGGAGCAGTTCTTGTGACGAACTGATAGGTCCTACGAAGGCTGTTGCGGAGCTTGAATTGCACCCAGAACACAGGGGCAGTTCTCCCGGTGATGAGGAGGAAGTTGCGGGTGACGGCAATGGAATCACCTGCGAGTATGTTGAGGCATGCTCGAAAGAGTCTTTAGAAAGTGAAATACCATCTACCCGACAATAAATGGATAAACGGATTTAGAGTAACATCGAAGTAAAAAAAGGCAATAAAATGCGCGATTGATCGGGATGGTCAGAGCAGAGACGTGGAATCAAGATTTTTGAGATATGAACTGTTTACGCCAATACTCATATCTCAAGGAACAAGCAGTATAAATAAAGTTGGGCCGCAATATTTACGGCAAACTTCGTTCAAAGAAAAAGAAAGGACTTTATGAGGTATTAGCGACTTGATCACACATTCTGAAAGTGAGCTCTTGGACATCTACCATTAAAGAACCCGGAAAAGACATAATTACTGTCAGAAACAGCGATATCGAAAATTTCGGAACTCAGCAAGAGCGTCAGGCGCTCTTGCCTCCACATTACAACAAGTTTCGCCCACGTCGAGCTCAGCACCACAAAAAGGCGTTCCTCTGATAGAAATTGCCGCAGCCCATCTTACTACGTCTTCGAAAATTCTTTCCCAGATTCGGAGACTACAGCAGCTCCAAAAAGACCTCGCAGGGCAGGCAGTATTAAGAATTTCGAGCCAACTAACGTCTCGGTGGTGGAAAGCGGTGCAAAGCATCGCAGAGCAAACACCGGATGACGAAAAGATATCACCATTTATCGGCAATGTATCGCCTCTCGATCCGCGATCTCAACCATTGGCAGACCACAGGACCCCGACACTCAAAGATGACATTATTTCCATGACGGTATATGAAGCCGAAAACCAAGAAAACTCCGATTGATTCTCATATAAAACTCTTTGAAACTCACATTATATCATATTATATTCATTTTATTAGCTATGATAACCAGCAAATATATTTTCAATATTTATTTAAACGGGAACCAACTATTGATTTGCAAATGTTGTTAATAATATTCGAAGAAAATTTCCCTAATAGTTCAACTTTTCTTTTCACTCAAGGGGGTATGTGATACCTGTATTTGTTATTCATTCATCAATTTTTTCAGTGCTGTAAAATTTAGTACGATGCTATTAATTAGTTCTTGTTGGTTGCCCTTCATTCCTATTTCAACTTCATGTATTTATTTCACGTTTCCTGCTTCAAGTTAATTTCATTCAACTTCTCTAGTGCTTCCCTCCTCGTCATCAGAAGCGTCTGATCACCTGATCACACTTGTTCATAACAACTAGAGTTGCTTCAATTTCTTAATTCATATTCAGTTGCTTCTGTCACTCTTGATTTCGTGCAGCAAGTTCAATAATAGAATTTCTGTTGTGATTTTGCCCAGCGAAAAAAAATTTCGCAGAAGAGACACGCTATCGCTTAGCAAAATCGTACATCAAATAACTAGTGTACGACAGGCCCCAATGTAATCAAAACTATAATTGATTTTCAGTAACTATAATGAGACTAAAAATTTCACATATTTTGTTTGCCAACAAAAGTGTTGTCGATATAACGTGTTGTGATCGTTTTAAATTAGCAAAAAAACGGACGAGATTTTCATTCCTGAACGCCCTCCGGAAAGCAGAAGTAAATCTAACCCATCTTTCGGTCTATTCAGAAGTCTGACAGCAGTTTTTTTGTCTATGTTTCTTGCAAACATGAAGAAGTCGGGCTAAACATCCATATTTAGCGCATTTTTTTGTGAAAATAGACTAAAGTTTCAAAATTCAAGCAAATGTTCAGCGCAAAAATTTTATCAAGAAGATCAACAATCTTCCTCTGTTTTATAGCCACAACAATACCACTTGGTAAATTACGAAAAAAAATTGATCAAAAATTCAGAAAAGCATGAACAAAAACCACGTTAGCTGCCTTGGAATGCGAAATTCAACAAATCTCTTCAATTTTATATTCTACACGTCTGGAAATTTTCACTGACACCCTTCACAACTCTACGAAAAAAATATCAATCGGCCAAAACTGTCCAAACAAACAAAACGGAGTTGATCGTTTCAGTTTTTTTCGGAAAAGGGTCGGAATAATAATTGATAAATTTCGGTTGTTGTGTACTCTCAGGTTGTCTAATACATTTTTTGTGTTATCAAAGAGGCTTGTAACAAAAACTGATATCCATCCCTAGTCCAGAAGACCGAAAACAGCAAAAAAATAATTGGATTTTCTTTACGTTTGGTTTCAAAATTAAGAGAGATTGAACTTTTTAACTTAGTTTTAACTTTAGTTTTAACTTTGTGGGTAATTTTGGTTCTGTACTATTTTTTGTTTTTTTTCTCGGTTTTATGTACGATAAGTTTTTGAACGTAAGAAAGTTTTGTCGGAACTTTGAAATAATCGTAGGTTGAGGTTTAAACGTAGGAAAAACGTCGGTGTCTCTTATTTGAAGCCCTTGTTCGTTTTTTGTCAAAAACTTTTAAATTTTTGCTTCTAATTCAATCAAACGTAATTATGAGGTTCTATTTTTGGAGTATAAAACGTACTTCCTACGAAATATTTTTTTTCTGAAGTAGTGCAAATTAACTGAAACTTCTTTTCTCATCGAATAATTTTTATTTGAGTAAATACGACCTTTTCATTTCTTCTAAATAAAAAAAAGTTTAGCGGAAATGTTGATGAAAATCTAGTTCGTTGAGTCACATTCGCCGAGCGATGATCTGATCAATAAACGTTTCATCAATTCAAAATTGTTCATGCTTGTCATTTGAAACTGATTCAAAAACCGGAAATATCAAAAATTTCCAACTTTTCTGATCAACTACATATCTGGCAAGATGTTGAACTTAGTCAAAAAGCCTTGGCCTTAGAAGATCAGGGCTGTGAGCCTCTTGGTGGACTGTTGGTGAATTTGGCTGGTGACTGTGCCTATATTGGTGAAGTTCGTACGGGGATATTCTCATGTGTAGTTGGCCTAGGACGTCCTTTTGATGAGTGGTCTGTGCATGGATAATTGTCTGTCGAGGTGGCTCGATAAAAGGGGAGGTTGAGGGAAAGACGTCTGAAGACGAGGTGGAGGTTTTGTGGGTACTCCATATCGCGACTGGTGAGCACTTGCCAATTTCGATGTTGATGTGAGCATCACGGGTGGACTGTAAGTGAGTGGTCCGAACGAGGATGAAGATGACGTATCCTCCCTGAGTAAGCTTAGTTGGTGAAAACCCTGTCTGGTGTTGAACGGCCTGTGCGCTCCACTGCCACGTCATCTGCCCAGAAAGAGCAGTTGTGATTTTGGTGAGGTATTTTTTGTGTTTGTGGTGGCTGGGACAACAGCTGTTGCCTTTGTAGGAGCAGTTCTTGTGACGAACTGATAGGTCCTACGAAGGCTGTTGCGGAGCTTGAATTGCACCCAGAACACAGGGGCAGTTCTCCCGGTGATGAGGAGGAAGTTGCGGGTGACGGCAATGGAATCACCTGCGAGTATGTTGAGGCATGCTCGAAAGAGTCTTTAGAAAGTGAAATACCATCTACCCGACAATAAATGGATAAACGGATTTAGAGTAACATCGAAGTAAAAAAAGGCAGTAAAATGCGCGATTGATCGGGATGGTCAGAGCAGAGACGGGGAATCAAGATTTTTGAGATATGAACTGTTTACGCCAATACTCATATCTCAAGGAACAAGCAGTATAAATAAAGTTGGGCCGCAATATTTACGGCAAACTTCGTTCAAAGAAAAAGAAAGGACTTTATGAGGTATTAGCGACTTGATCACACATTCTGAAAGTGAGCTCTTGGACTCTACCATTAAAGAACCCGGAAAAGACATAATTACTGTCAGAAACAGCGATATCGAAAATTTCGGAACTCAGCAAGAGCGTCAGGCGCTCTTGCCTCCACATTACAACAAGTTTCGCCCACATCGAGCTCAGCACCACAAAAAAGGCGTTCCTCTGATAGAAATTGCCGCAGCCCATCTTAATACGTCTTCGAAAATTCTTTCCCAGATTCGGAGACTACAGCAGCTCCAAAAAGACCTCGCAGGGCAGGCAGTATTAAGAATTTCGAGCCAACTAACGTCTCGGTGGTGGAAAGCGGTGCAAAGCATCGCAGAGCAAACACCGGATGACGAAAAGATATCACCATTTATCGGCAATGTATCGCCTCTCGATCCGCGATCTCAACCATTGGCAGACCACAGGACCCCGACACTCAAAGATGACATTATTTCCATGACGGTATATGAAGCCGAAAACCAAGAAAACTCCGATTGATTCTCATATAAAACTCTTTGAAACTCACATTATATCATATTATATTCATATTATTAGCTATGATAACCAGCAAATATATTTTCAATATTTATTTAAACGGGAACCAATTATTGATTTGCAAATGTTGTTAATAATATTCGAAGAAAATTTCCCTAATAGTTCAACTTTTCTTTTCACTCAAGGGGGTATGTGATACCTGTATTTGTTATTTATTCATCAATTTTTTCAGTGCTGTAAAATTTAGTACGATGCTATTAATTAGTTCTTGTTGGTTGCCCTTCATTCCTATTTCAACTTCATGTATTTATTTCACGTTTCCTGCTTCAAGTTAATTTCATTCAACTTCTCTAGTGCTTCCCTCCTCGTTATCAGAAGCGTCTGATCACCTGATCACACTTGTTCATAACCACTAGAGTTGCTTCAATTTCTTAATTCATATTCAGTTGCTTCTGTCACTCTTGATTTCGTGCAGCAAGTTCAATAATAGAATTTCTGTTGTGATTTTGCCCAGCGAAAAAAAATTTCGCAGAAGAGACACGCTATCGCTTAGCAAAATCGTACATCAAATAACTAGTGTACGACAGGCCCCAATGTAATCAAAACTATAATTGATTTTCAGTAACTATAATGAGACTAAAAATTTCACATATTTTGTTTGCCAACAAAAGTGTTGTCGATATAACGTGTTGTGATCGTTTTAAATTAGCAAAAAAACGGACAAGATTTTCATTCCTGAACACCCTCCGGAAAGCAGAAGTAAATCTAACCCATCTTTCGGTCTATTCAGAAGTCTGACAGCAGTTTTTTTGTCTATGTTTCTTGCAAACATGAAGAAGTCGGGTTAAACATCCATATTTAGCGCATTTTTTTGTGAAAATAGACTAAAGTTTCAAAATTCAAGCAAATGTTCAGCGCAAAATTTTTATCAAGAAGATCAACAATCTTCCTCTGTTTTATAGCCACAACAATACCACTTGGTAAATTACGAAAAAAAATTGATCAAAAATTCAGAAAAGCATAAACAAAAACCACGTTAGCTGCCTTGGAATGCGAAATTCAACAAATCTCTTCAATTTTATATTCTACACGTCTGGAAATTTTCACTGACACCCTTCACAACTCTACGAAAAAAATATCAATCGGCCAAAACTGACCAAACAAAAAAACCGAGTTGATCGTTTCAGTTTTTTTCGGAAAAGGGTCGGAATAATAATTGATAAATTTCGGTTGTTGTGTACTCTCAGGTTGTCTAATACATTTTTTGTGTTATCAAAGAGGCTTGTAACAAAAACTGATATGCATCCCTAGTCCAGAAGACCGAAAACAGCAAAAAAATAATTGGATTTTCTTTACGTTTGGTTTCAAAATTAAGAGAGATTGAACTTTTTAACTTAGTTTTAACTTTAGTTTTAACTTTGTGGGTAATTTTGGTTCTGTACTAGTTTTTGTTTTTTTTCTCGGTTTTATGTACGATAAGTTTTTGAACGTAAGAAAATTTTGTCGGAACTTTGAAATAATCGTATGTTGAGGTTTAAACGTAGGAAAAACGTCGGTGTCTCTTATTTGAAGCCCTTGTTCGTTTTTTGTCAAAAACTTTTAAATTTTTGCTTCTAATTCAATCAAACGTAATTATGAGGTTCTATTTTTGGAGTATAAAACGTACTTCCTACGAAATATTTTTTTTCTGAAGTAGTGCAAATTAACTGAAACTTCTTTTGCTCATCGAATAATTTTTATTTGAGTAAATACGACCTTTTCATTTCTTCTAAATAAAAAAAAGTTTAGCGGAAATGTTGATGAAAATCTAGTTCGTTGAGTCACATTCGCCGAGCGATGATCTGATCAATAAACGTTTCATCAATTCAAAATTGTTCATGCTTGTCATTTGAAACTGATTCAAAAACCGTAAATATCAAAAATTTCCAACTTTTCTGATCAACTACATATCTGGCAAGATGTTGAACTTATCTGGCAAGATGTTGCCAGATGTTGAACATATCTGGCAAGATGATGATCTGATCAATAAACGTTTCATCAATTCAAAATTGTTCATGCTTGTCATTTGAAACTGATTCAAAAACCGTAAATATCAAAAATTTCCAACTTTTCTGATCAACTACATATCTGGCAAGATGTCAAAAACAGAATGGTTACAACCAACGAGTTTTCGCCGGATGGTTTAATTTTTTTTTCTTGCCAGAGTTGCATATTTATAGCTATCAACAAAGTATTTTTTTGTGTTTGACTTCCCTTATTGGTGTTTGCATATAAACAACGTCAGCTGTTTTTGTAGTTCACTCAAGTTTAAGAAAGAAAAGTATAATGGTGATTTGGAAGCGGCGGCCTTTGAGGAGGGGTATAAACAGAAATGATGTTTTGAACAATAATTAGTATTGACGTTCACAAGGTCTCTTAATTCTTTTTGTAAACGTTATAATTTTTTTCTCACTTAAAAATTCTGTTTCGAGTTGACTTTCGTCATATAAAGCTATCTAACTACTCCACGTGGCGTTTCCTTCTGATGTTTTTAAGACAGACAGCCGAGGAGTCTTAATGTTGTTATATTTTTGACTGCATTGAAAAGAAGTATTCGTTTAGGTTGGGGTAAATTCCAAGGCAATTTTTTTGGAAGACAAAGACCTTGAGAAAAACATTTGGACTTCTGAAGGCAATTCCCATAGAAAAAAAACCAGCGAAAATAAACCACAATTTAATTGATTTCCGGCCTTGATTTGATAGTTGTGATAGTTTCGTATGAAGTCCACGGGATACTGGGACATGAGCATGAACCGTGAGTCCTGGCAAAACGCGCTAAATGAACAGCTGTTGACAGTCGGATGGGATCTGTATTCACAAGGGTACTTTATTTCGTTGGTTTAATCATTATTCAAAATTAAGAGGGTTTTTAGTGCTTTTTCCCACCGAAACCGTGGCTTAAGTTTAGGAAATGTGAAAACTTTTGATAAACACAGTGAAAATGTGCAAAATCTTAACCAATTCTTCAATGCAAAGCACATTTTACTTGGAAAATTGCAATATTGAAAAATGAGTTATAAAAAAATGATTATTACACATAATTGTTTCTCAAAATGTTTTTTGTGAATTCTTCTCTTATGGAAAAAATTCTTAGATTTCAGTTTTATGGAACAATGACGACTGATTGAAAACCTATTAGTGGTGGCTGAGCTTACTAAATTAACAATCAAATTGAATAGCGCTTCAAGGCCATTTCAAGCATTAAAGCAAGAATAGCGTCACAAGCCCAATTTAATGTTACATTCTATCGAAGCCATACGGATTTGTTCACTCTGCTCAACATTTATATTTAGTAACTTTTATTAGTAAGCAATCGTCATACTTGAAGTAAAACTGAAATTCAAACTCGAACTACACTATTATTGCCACGTATTCAAATGTTCACAATTTGCGATTTTCATACCAATTCAGAGAGTGCTGAGAAGCGTATAAAGTATCGTGAGCCCCACACGCAGTGCTTTCAGAGAACCTTGCGACAAATTGGTCTGCAACCAATCAGAGATGCTAATTTGACATGTACGCCAATATAAATAGAGATTGAAAAACTACAAAAATCGGTTGAAATTTGCAATTTTGGTTATATTAAACTGACTTACAATGCGTATTGAAGTATACAATTGCGCATTGAGCGATAAATTACTTGTTAATGTGTCTTGTTTCTGTAGATCATATCAGTGATTGTACAGTTTTAACTTAACTTTGACTTGTGAAAAGAGAATTAACTTTGGTATTCTCAAAACCTTCATTCTGAGGAAAAAAGTTTCTAAGTCAGAGAAACGCTGCGCAAATCGTATAGTCCGTTGCTCTTACTAGCTTAAACAAAGCCCAGCATTGTTGTGATATTGGTGGTTATTGAAGCCAATTTAGAAACAAAATTGATTATTGAATTATCAAAAAAATTCAAAAATGAGTTATACTATGATCACTCTGACACTATGATACTACTGACAAATAGTGCGTATTGAAGCACAATTTCTTTAGCGGTAAAATACTTGTTATCGTGTCTTGTTTTTGTAATTGTGCAGTTTTAACCTAAGTTTGACTCATGAAAAAAGAATTAAGTTTAATATTCTTGAAACTTTCTTTCTGAGGAACAAAGTTCTTAAGTAAGAGAAAGAAGTAAGAGTAGTTTTGATATTGTTGGTTATTTAAACCAATTTAGAAACAAAGTTGATTATTGAATTATCGGAATATTCGAAATTGATTTGTACTCTGATCACTCTTTTATGAAGGAGACTTGCTAGGATAACAAAACTCTGCATAACTATACCCAAAAATGAGGGCTGCAACTTAGGATTTCTAACTTTGATTCTTTACTTGAATTATTAACAAAAACTAAACAAAAGTTTAATTGTTTCATATAGAAATATTTTGTTATTCTGAGAGAAACAAGTTTGTTACACAGCAAAGCAGAGCAATTCGTTATCAGGACTAATTGTGCAACAAGTAATGCAACGGTAATCTACAACATAGCGGATAATACAGTTTACAAAAATTAACTGCAAGAACACAATATCCGGACAGATTTGTAACCGCTGAAACGAACTGGGCGAAGTAAATTTATCTTTGACTTTGATAAAAGAGCAGCCGTTACATTTGTTCCACCAACTCGAGGATTGGAGGGTGAACTGCTGAAGAGAGCGAACTGCCAATCTGATGAGGAGAGTGCCGAAGGCAACCCCCAAGGAAAATTAAACAATTCAACAGCAACAGGCCAGTGATGCGAAAAGAAGAGTGCAATTCAATAAAGAAATTGAAGCGAGAAATCAACAAAGCAAAAGCAAACAGCAACCAAGCAATTCAAGGACAAACAGCAGAGTGGAGCTTCAATCAACAGCTCACAGATACGACAAGAAGTTCCAAGATTTAGTGCAAAGAAGTTAACACTAAAATTGGGATTGGCTACAAAATAATTGAAGATTCAGATCGACTTCTCTACCAACATTCTGTTCACCTTCTGCAGGAGAGAATACCCAAGCAACTGCAGTGGCCAAACCATTTTGCAACCTACCCAACACGTTTCGTTGAAGAACATCTGAAAGAAGCTAGGGAGTTTTGACTATCAATGTCTTGTATATATAAGCAAAGGTACGCAGCAAGGTACCAGCAATGAATGTAGAGCAAAGCAACACAACTGCAGCGTTGAACGACAGCGAGAGTGGCAACAACGACTAAACGGACAACCCAATTGCTCAAAGAGAGCAAAATGGAGCAACAGCAAGCAGCCAAGGTACGGAGAATGTTTCGGAAACATATTCAGCAAAACAAAGGCGCGAGGAAAGGATGAAGAAATTCAATATCAAATTCATAACCAAGATGCAAATGTAACAGGTACGATTTGAGCGGAGGAGGCTAGCGCTGGAAATGCAAATGGAGGAACTCGAAACCAAGCATCAGCTACTGGAGAAAAAGCATGAGCTAGAGCGCAAAGTGAACAGAACAGTAGTAGAGAATGACAATGTTCGTTCCCAATCAATTATTGCTCGAGTCAAATCATACTTCAACTGGAAATCAAAGAAAAAGAATTTCGCAGACTGGGCCAGTAGGACCGACCACCTTCTAACACCAGAACGATCAAAAGCTCGCTTCGAAGCAACCCCTGAAATTAACAGTTATAGTCACTTCTCACGATATCGCAGCTCACGAGACCGTTCCTCAAGTGTTGAAGACCAAGATGTTACCCCCAGAGCTGGTCTACGATACAACTGTGGTTATTCAGGTAGCAGTAACCTACCAAAGCTGAAATTGAACAACGTTGACCGAAACCTTCTCGAATGGCCGGAGTGGTCTAGTGTGTTCATTGCTGGTGTGTTCTAGTGTGTTCAGTGGATCAACGCCCAATACCAGACTCAGAGAAGATGAGCCATCTGAAGACTCTACTGGCAAGGCAAGGTCAGCAATCTCCGGAATGGGCTATCTTGGACAGTTCCATTGTGTTGCATGGAGCATTCTGGAGGGGAAGTTTGGGACGTCTCGTGTGATCATTGGTGCACAATTGGAGAGTCTTCGCAAAGCAAGTCAGTTGAAACCTAACGACTCAACAAGTCTGATCAGTTCCTCAGTTGTTTCGAATTTTGTGAATGTGCTCAAAAAGTACAAGCAGATTGGTAATATTCAATCAAGCTCGACACTGTATATGGCAGTAGATAAACTACCTCAAGTTCTCAAGGAGAAGTCGTGGTTCTATGTTGATGATAAAGATGAAGATTGGCCTGATCTGGTTATGTTTGAAAAATGGCTATCTAGGATAGCAATCTTGCATGAAGGGTTTTCAGCTCTCAAGGGAGAGTGAGGAGAAGAAGACCAAAGAGTCACAAATAGAGACAAACATATCTCAAAAACATTGAACTTCAGTGCTAATTCGAATGTGGAACGAACGAAGCAAATGCAAAGCGATCGCTGTCCGCTTGGTGATGGCACTAATAAAATTTGAAAATGTGCACTATTCAGGAATGTGAGTGTGAATGATCGGTACGCAGCAGTGAGGAAGCAACGCTTATGTTACGGATGTCTAGGCAAGGGACTTGCAATGAAAGATTGTAAACTCAACGCGTGCGGCATCAATGGATGCATCAAAAAGCAACACCGGTTGCTACACTCACAAAACCAATTGGACGAGGGCAATCACGCTCTCAACGTAAGCGCAGCAACAATCAACCAGAGTAACGAAGTTACGAGCTTTCGTCAGATAATTCCTGTCTTAATACAGAGCGGTGTCAACAGGCTGAACACATATGCTTTCCTCAATAGTGAATCAACGGTTTCATTCATCGATCAAAGTGTGCGTGAGAAGTTTTGAGCTCAAGGAGCCAATGTGACGTTCAACATCGCTGGCATACACGGAAAAAAAGATCTGAAGATAGAAAGGGTTCCTCTCAAAACAATGAGACTACATTCAATGGTGCATTCAATCGAAGCTTTTGCACACCCGTCAATCTCCTTGGGAAACTCAAAATACAACTACAACAAAGTGAAGCAAAGCTATAGTCACTTGAGTGATCTACCCAACAGAAGCTCCAACTTGATATAATTTGGCCTAATCCTTGCTCAAGATGCTTATGAGCTACAACGCCTATTGGATTACAAGATAAGAACACGAAGTGAACCTTTCGCCGTTCTAACAGAACTAGGATGGGTAGTCAGTGGACCCATGATGGGCGGAAGAAGACAAAATGTTTGTCATTTCGCCTTCACACATGATGGAAAAATGGCTGAGAATATCCAAACCTGGTGGGACATAGAAACCTATCCTTCCAAAATCAACCTCGTCAGCCAGTCAAGGAAGGAACTCCAGGCACAAAAGATACTAGAGAGTTTGACGATGTTTACAGGCGAGCGGTACGAAGTGGGATTACTGTAGAGTGAATCAGTGCCAAACCTGCCAAACAACTACAGCTCCGCCTTGGTTCGACTTTACTCACTAGAGCAAAGACCTCATAGGGACCCAAACCTGAATAGTTTGAATCGACAGTCAATAGATTCAGACGTAGAAAAGGGATTCTTAAAGATATTGGACGAGTCCAAAGTGAAAGGCACCTTCGCGAAAGAATATTATTTGCCACACCATCCAATGCTAAACAAGCCTGGCAAATTATGACGTTTTTGCAATGCCCCATCAAAGTACAAAGAAGTATGCCTAAATAACAAGCTACTAGCAGGATCTGATCTGCTACATGGCTAGATTGGAACAATTTTCAGATTCTGTGAAGGACCAATAGCCCTGAGAGCCGACATCGAATCGCTTTTTCTACAAATTCAAGTTCCCGAGCAGGATAGAAGTTGCCTGAGGTTCTTATGGCGTCCAAACACTTACAAACCTGTTCAAATATACGAATAACTGAGTCATGTATTTGGAGTAAAGAGTTCTCCAACCTGTGCAAACTACGTTTTCAAGCTAGTGGGACTGGACAACGAAGAAGAGTATCCGATTGCAGCAAAGGCATTACAAAACAACTTCTACATGGACGATTTCATCAAATCGGCAGAGATTCTTGTAGATGCAATAGAAGTGTTCAATCAGCTGCAACCTCTTCTCTCACAACACGGATTTGAATCGAAAAAGTGGATAAGCAAAAAAGATACGGTTATCGAAGCAATCCCAGAAGACTTGAAGTCAATCAGCAACACAAAGCAAGTCGAAGTGGAACCCAATAAGGAGGGAGATTCGGTGCTAGGACTAAAATGGACAGTTACGACATTCTTCAGGTATGCAGAGGTAAGAACAAGGAAGTCGAAGCACCTATAATCGAGACGAAGATTCTATCACTCACAATCACACTCACTCACACACACACACACACACACACACACACTAGTCTCTTCAGTATTCGACCAGATAGGATTGCTTGCGCTGTTCAGTGTTCACCTGAGACAAATTTTGGAAGGCATTTGGACTAAGAATGGACAAAATTGGAGACAGCGAATTGGGGCCTGGTGAAGAAGAAGAATTTTTGAGATGGAAACAACAACTTCTAAATGTAGCTGAAACAAGCATCGATAGAAAGCACTTCAACAGAGAGAGGCATAAAACCAAACTTCATGTGTTTGCTGACGCATCTGAAGACACGATGTGCGCAGCAGCCTATCTACTTTCACAACTAAAAAAAACTCAGCTGACTTAGCATTGTCATCGGAAAATGCAGGGTGGCACCCATGAGACATCTTTGAATTCCCCGATTGGAATTGAAAGTGGCAGTTTTGGCACTGAGGTTGAAAGAACAGATAGTCAAGGAACACGAAATGAAGATAAATAGTTGCAGTTTTTGGTCAGACTCAACTACAGTATTGCAGTGGATACACAGTTCCCATTGTAAGCAACAAGGGTTGACTGAGACACTAGATACAACTGATGTTTCACAGTGGAAACATGTGAGCGGTATCAACAACCCAGCAGACATCGGCACCAGAGCAATCAACATTGAGGATCTTAGGAGGGGTGAGTGACTCAATGGGCAAGCCTGGTTGAAGCGAGCAAACAATGATTGGCCAGAGCAAGTTACACTAATATTTGAATAAGATGAACAGAATATACCCTCAAAAATGGCTGAGAATATCCAAACCTGGTGGGACATAGAAACCTATCCTTCCAAAATCAACCTCGTCAGCCAGTCAAGGAAGGAACTCCAGGCACAAAAGATGCTAGAGAGTATGACGATGTTTACAGGCGAGCGGTACGAAGTGGGAATACTGTAGAGTGAATCAGAGCCAAACCTGCCAAACAACTACAGCTCCGCCTTGGGTCGACTTTACTCACTAGAGCAAAGACCTCATAGGGACCCAAACCTGAATAGTTTGTATCGACAGTCAATAGATTCAGACGTAGAAAAGGGATTCTTAAAGATATTGGACGAGTCCAAAGAGAAAGGCACCTTCGCGAAAGAATGGTATTTGCCACACCATCGAATGCTAAACAAGCCTGGCAAATTATGACGTTTTTGCAATGCCCCATCAAAGTACAAAGAAGTATGCCTAAATAACAAGCTACTAGCAGGATCTGATCTGCTACATGGTTAGATTGGAACAATATTCAGATTCTGTGAAGGACCAATAGCCCTGACAGCCGACATCGAATCGCTTTTTCTACAAATTCAAGTTCCCGAGCAGGATAGAAGTTGCCTGAGGTTCTTATGGCGTCCAAACACTTACAAACCTGTTCAAATATACGAATATCTGAGTCATGTATTTGGAGTAAAGAGTTCTCCAACCTGTGCAAACTACGTTTTCAAGGTAGTGGGACTGGACAACGAAGAAGAGTATCCGATTGCAGCAAAGGCATAACAAAACAACTTCTACATGGACGATTTCATCAAATCGGCAGAGATTCTTGTAGATGCAATTGAAGTGTTCAATCAGCTGCAACCTCTTCTCTCACAACACGGATTTGAATCGAAGAAGTGGATAAGCAAAAAAGATACGGTTATCGAAGCAATCCCAGAGGACTTGAAGTCAATCAGCAACACAAAGCAAGTCGAAGTGGAACCCAATAAGGAGGGAGATTCGGTGCTAGGACTAAATTGGACAGTTACTGACGACATTCTTCAGGTATGCAGAGGTAAGAACAAGGAAGTCGAAGCACCTATAATCGAGACGAAGATTCTATCACTCACAATCACACTCACTCACACACACACACACACACACACACACACACACACACACACACACACACTAGTCTCTTCAGTATTCGACCAGATCGGATTGTTTGCGCCGTTCAGTGTTCACCTGAGACAAATTTTGGAAGGCATTTGGACTAAGAATGGACAAAATTGGAGACAGCGAATTGGGGCCTGGTGAAGAAGAAGAATTTTTGAGATGTAAACAACAACTTCTAAATGTAGCTGAAACAAGCATCGATAGAAAGGACTTCAACAGAGAGAGGGATAAAACCAAACTTCATGTGTTTGCTGACGCATCTGAAGACACGATGTTCGCAGCGGCCTATCTACTTTCACAACTAAAAAAAACTCAGCTGACTTAGCATTGTCATCGGAAAATGCAGGGTGGCACCCATGAGACATCTTTGAATTCCCCGATTGGAATTGAAAGTGGCAGTTTTGGCACTGAGGCTGAAAGAACAGATAGTCAAGGAACACGAAATGAAGATAAATAGTTGCAGTTTTTGGTCAGACTCAACTACAGTATTGCAGTGGATACACAGTTTCCATTGTAAGCAACAAGGGTTGACTGAGACACTAGATACAACTGACGTTTCACAGTGGAAACATGTGAGCGGTATCAACAACCCAGCAGACATCGGCACCAGAGCAATCAACATTGAGGATCTTAGGAGGGGTGAGTGACTCACTGGGCCAGCCTGGTTGAAACGAGCAAACAATGATTGGCCAGAGCAAGTTACACTAATATTTGAATAAGATGAACAGAATATACCCTCATCAGTCTTCGTGATACAAGCTGAAGAGAAGAAAGTTGTTATTAAGTGGGAATGATTCAGTAACTTTAACAGACTAGTGAATACAGTGGCATACGTACAGCGAACATTGAACAAATACAAACCAGAATTACTCGTAGTGAGCTTTGAAGAAGAAAAGTTCTCCCATTCGTAGATGAAGAAGGATTTATTTGAGCCAAAGGCAGAATAGGCAAAAATCAATTGAACTTCCATGCAAAGCATCTAATATTGTTACATAGGAAATATCGTGCAGTTGAATTATTGTTGCGATACGACGACAAGGATTATCAACACGAAGGCACTGAGCATCTATGAAACATTGTTTAGCAGAAGATTTTGATCCTAGGCATACGAAACGCCTTAAGATCAACCAAGAACAAGTGTGTTATTTGCAGAAAAGGCAGAGCGGAAACGATAGCACCAGTAATGGCCGATTTACCCGAAGAGCAGTTGGATGCTTCAACAGCCTTTACAAATGTTGGAGTTGACTACATTGGCCCTTTCATTTTGAAGATTGGGCGAAGAAACGAAAAGCGATAGTGTTGTCTCTTCACAAGTCTAACTATGAGAGCGGTGCATAGAGAAGTTGTACCCAAGTTGGACACAGATAGTTGTCTTAATGCAATATTGAGGTTCATTGCATGAACATGCAAACCGAGTGAAATCATCAGTGACAACGGGACAAACTTTGTTGGAACTGAAAGAGAAATTGCAGAGTAAGTTGCGGCAGAGAACAGAGAAGGGATCGAAGAATATGTAATCCAACGCGGAATCAGATGGAAGTTCAACCCACCCGCAGCATCACACTTTGGAGGAGTATGAGAGCTGTAGGTGAGAAGTTGCAAGAAAGAAATGCATGCACTGTTGGGGAACAGATCAGTCACAGAAGACGTTCGTTCAACAGCGATGTGCGTGGTTAGGCAGACATTGAACGCAAGACCTTTGTCTCCCGTCAATTAAGATGTTAATGAATTAGAAGCATTGACCTCTAAGCAATTGTTGCTTGACAACAGAAACATTTGCTTACCCTACCTACCATGCGCAGAGGAATTTGTTGATCATCGAAAGCTCTTTCGACAAACTCAAGTCAATGCAAATCTCATTTGGAAGAATATCTGCCAACTCTAAATAATCGGCAAAAATGGCGATCTACGACGAACGAAACCCCTAAAAAGCCGATCTCGTTTGCTTGATAAAAGACAGCGGTAAGCGGGAACACTATAATCTAGCTCGAGTTACGGAGACCATCGGAGGTTTTGACGGTGTTTTTTGATCAGATTGTACTAGACAACAGTAGTGAAGCTCACCCCAGTACTACCTGGAAAAGACGTTTTCGCGATGGACAACAGAGCCGACGATGTAGTGACTAAGCTTACTAAATTTACAATCAAATTGAATAGCGCTTCAAGGCTATTTTAAGCATTAAAGCTAGAATAGCATGAGAAGCGAAATTTAGTGCTACATTCTATCGAGGCCATACGGATTTGTTCACTCTGCTCAACATTTATATTTGTTAACTATTGTTAGTACCAATCGTCATACTTGAAAGTAAACTGAACGTCAAACTCGAACTACACTTTTATTGCAATGTATTCAAGTGTTCACAATCACACAAATTTAGCTCAAACGGAGTAAGAGATACCCAATTTTTGAAGAAGAGAAATGATATGTATGAGTAAGAGAAAGGGAATTGGTATGAAAATCGCAAATTTCATAGAACATTGCTTAACTTTAAGAATTTTGCAATTTTCATACCGATTGAGAGAGTGTGGAGCACCGTATAAGGTAATCCAAAACCCAAACTCAGTGCATTCAGAGAATCTTAAGACATAGTGATCTGCAACAAATCAGAGATGCTCATTTGACATCTACGGAAGTATAAATAGAGCTTGAAAAACTACCAAAAATCAGTTGAAATTCGCAATTTTGGTTTTTATTATACTGACATATAGTGCGTATTGAAGCACAATTTCTTTAGCGGTAAAATACTTGTTATCGTGTCTTGTTTTTGTAATTGTGCAGTTTTAACCTAAGTTTGACTCATGAAAAGAGAATTAAGTTTGATATTCTTGAAACTTTCTTTCTGAGGAACAAAGTTCTTAAGTAAGAGAAAGAAGTAAGAGTAGTTTTGATATTGTTGGTTATTTAAGCCAATTTAGAAACAAAGTTGATTATTGAATTATCGGAATATTCGAAATAGATTTGTACTCTGATCTCTCTACTATGAAGGATACTTGATAGGATATCAAAACTTTGCCTAGCTATACCCAAGAAATAGGGGTACAACTTGTTGGAGTTAGATTTTCCAATTTCGATTTATAACTTGAGTAATTAACAAAAACTCAATAAGAACTGAATTGTTTCAAATTGAATTGCTTTGTTTATTTGAGAGAAACAAGTTTGTTACACAGCAAAGCTGAGCAATTAGTTATCAGGTCTAATTGAGCAACAAGTAATGCAACGGTAAGCTACAGTATAGCGGATTATAGAGTTCACAAAAGTTAACCGCAAAAACACAATATCTGGACAGATTTGAAACCGCTGAAACGAACTGGGTGGTGTAAAGCTTTCCTTGATTTTGATAGAAGAGCAGCCGTTACACTATTTAGGTGATGTCAATGCTACATGGCCTTATTTAGTGTTTCAGAAACCGTTAAAAACTCAGCGAACCAAACGAATATTGTAGATTCTTCCGCGCTCAAAAAGTCGATGTGTTTATTTTCTCAATGTGCTGATTTTGTGAATTTTTGCATCTCAACTCTTAATTATTATAATTGGCCAATACATGTCTAGTGTCGCGGACTTCATCCTGGGAACATGTAAATAAAACTCATTTTGTGAGATGAAATAATTGATTAGATAAAAAGATGTAGGAATGTGGATATCATTATCCCTTGATTAACTTCAAACTATCATATTAACAAACAGCACCTGATAATCCAGACAAAAAATTGATGCTGAATCAAATAGCATACAATCAGAGGAGGTGCCAAAAGGCCATACTGATAAAATGAATACCCATTAGCGTCGGCTCATTGGGCTAGCGTGAAGACCTGAATGCGTGGGTTCAATTTCAGCTATGCTGGCACCTCAATTAATGAATCGTTTTGCAAGATGTACTATTGATTTATTTATCAATCTTAACAATGAATTTTAAAACAAAGTAATTTTCTAATTCAAAAAACGTGCAAATCAAATATTTTGTGACCAATACTCATCACACAAAAAATGTATATTCCACTGCTTTTTGGAACCCGCAGTCGATATGGATACATTATCTTTCTTTTTTGAGGTTGTACTCTTTAGAGACCAACCACTCTCTTATAGTTATGCGGAGTTTAACTTCCAATCCGCCAATGCACTTTACAAACAATTAATTGACACATGCCACAACACAACGTCGTATCAGCGCCGAATCATAAAGTACAAAATTAAATCAGCGCCGAATCATAAAAGAATTCTGAATTTTTTAGAGTGGTCATATCTTTATCATCTCATTTTTACCATGACAAGACAACCAGTCACTGCCAATGCTTAATCATGCTACGCTATTTTTGTGAGGAGTGCCAGACATGCTTTTATAACAATTATTAAAATTTTCAAAGATTTTTCAAATTTCATTTCCTGGAAAATCCTACATGTTCCTATAGAACTTTGAGTGAAAGATAAAAGATAAAAATCAAAAGATTGAATTTTTACATAATAATAGTTTGCGATTGAAAATAATTCTAAAAATTTTCAAGCAATTGACCTTCCCAGGGCCCAGAAGGAATAGAAATATTGACATTTTTTTCAAAACTTAATACAATTAAAAAATTTGCAATAGCAGATTAAAAAGCAGCAGTTGATGCACTTTTGAGCTTCGGGTATGGCGAAGACAATTAGTTGAGCAGTAGGTGAACAATCTTTAATTTTAAAGTAGGCCGGATTTGGCAAAAACTTTAGATTTTGTAAAAACAAATCAAAATTTGGAAGATGTTTAGCTAATATGTGGAATATTCAAGTTTTTCCAATAATTACCGCGGAAATATTGATGATCAAAAGTGGGCTTACCAAAGCCAATAAATAAAGCTAAAGAAAAATGCTTTGAAAAATACTTTGAATTAAAATAAAAAATTGGATAAAACGCTTTTGTCAATTATATTTTGGTGATTTTATCAAATAAAAAATTCCAAAATTGGTCAAATACCCTAGACAAACTGAGACGAATATCTGCTAAGATCATGTAACAGTCTTACAAGTAACGGTTATCTGCTAAGACGCAAGATTGCAACGGTTGTCTGGTAAGACATTAACAAGATCATTGCCAGATAAGCGTTCCATCTTTATTGGTTGTAGTGTTCCATCCTATTGGAAAACACAACAGAAAGAAAAGTATCACAGCATGTAACTTTCAAATACAAAATGAGTTAACAAAAAACATGAGTGTTTGTAAGCATGGCCAACAATCGGAACTTTTTTGCCTCTCAACTTACAGACTCCGCGGTCACATTTTGTTGTCATTAAATAGGCATCTTTTGGCCTCTTACCATTTGAATCAATTGTCACGTTTAAACAGAAGTAAACACAAAAACAAGAACTTTGCACCAAAAAGTCAATTGGGGAGCAAAATAAATCCGCAATGCGTTAATAATCGAATGAAAAGTCTTTATTTTTGGGTTAAAATAGAAAACAGTGTTTGCATTAGACCAGTGTTACAAATGGGTGACCTCAAATAAAAAAACCATAGACAAATTTTTTGCTGTAGTTGTACAAATATGATTTCCTATAGAACTTCAACCAATCATACAAAGAATTTTCGTTTTGCTACCTCGACAACCTATTGACACAAAAAAACATTCGTGGTCACCGTACAGACAATTTTTTTAATGTATTTATCATTAAACAGATGTAACTTCATGACAACCTGCACAAAATAGCTACAGATTTTTGTTTCTTGGGCTAATGAGGATCAATTTCGTCTGATACCATCAAATACGTTAGTTGAAGTAGAAATTTAAACTCATCGAAAACAAGGATTCTGAAAAGAAAAGTTCCATGCCATTTTGTGCAACGCCAAGGTACTCAACGAAACACAAATAATGGAATACACGGAATTGTGTCCATCAAAAAGGAATTTGTATGTAGAAAACCTTTTTGATCTGTTCAGTACTACTGATAATCAAATTTTTCCGACTGATTGAACTTTCTAACAATCAGACAGTTTACCCGTCGGTAGTGTTTTTTCATGAATTAGGCATCTTGCCATTTCTTTTCAGTTCTATCATTTGTTACCCTCTAGCAACTAAGATAAAAAATGCACCTTTGCATAAAAAATCAGTTGAGAAGCAAAATGGGGCACAGATGTGTTACCAATCCCCTAAAACGGTTTTGTTTATAGTCCAAAATGGCAAGCAGCGTTTGCCGTAGAGCAGAGACGCAAATGGGTGACTTCAAAGTGAAAACTGTAGACTGACTTTTTGTTGTAGCAGTAGAAATAGGAGTTCTAGTTATACTTCAAACAATCAATCAAAGAGTTTTTGAAATGGTACCGCGAGACCCCTTTAACACAAAATAGAACATCCGTGGCCACCATACAGACAATTTTCACTGTAATACTTACCAAACAAACAGATGTGACTTCTTGACAAACCGCATAAAATAGCTACATTTTTTGTTTGTTGGGGTAAATTGGACCAATTTCATCTGGTGCCATCAAATACGTTAGTTGAAGTAGGAATTTGTACTCATCGCAAACTAGGTTTGTACTTACGCAAATTGGTATTTTTTTGGAAAACCAATAAGAAATATCGAAATCGATTTATAGGATTCCAATTGGTACACATAGTTACTGAGCTCACGAACCTTCCTTGCTGAGACAATGATTTATGTAAAATATGTTGTTTAAGCCCCTTATGGGCGTTTTTAAGTATGTTTGGGGCTCTTTTTTTTACGTTTTAGAAAGCTTTTTATAGCTAGCTGGCCTTGCAAGAGCGTTGGCTTTCTGTCTGGAACTTTTCTGGAGCGAGGAATGCATGGTAAGAGTCTTACAAAGTCGACGGTTTTCTGGTAAGAATCTTATAAGAACAACGGTTATCTGCTAAGAATCCTGCAAGATTAACGTTTATCTGGTAAGAGTCTTGTAAGAGCCCTTGCATGATGACATATAATCATACAAGAGTCTTGCAAGAACCTTGCAAGATCTTAGCAGATAACGTTCCCAACTTGGCTAGGGTGGACCAGTTTTTCCTGCAGTTTTGCCTCAAGTGGTTGTTTTTGCTTTTCTTGAATTTTTTGAGGTCAAATTTTGTTGATTTTGTGGACACATTTTTCTCTACGATCACTCCGGTCGAATTCCAATTTTTAAAAATCAATCTCATTATTTTAGATCCGCAATTAGATAGGAGTTTTGGAAACGGATTGGGATGGAAACCTTTTGCCATTGAGTTTAATATTAGACACAAAAAGACTAGACACGATTGACATCAATTCAAATAAAAGGTCGCAGTTGTAACTCTATACACGAACACTAAATTTTTAAACAAATATTGATAACGCCACAAACAGATTTAAATATCAACTTCAGAAGCGACATTTTCTACCAGGTACTCAATAAATATCAACATTTTGACTAAAGGGACAAACGAAAGGGAAATAGAACGAAAGATATAGAAATAAACCATAGACCACAGAAAAAATAGACCATGGAGTTATGGTTTCATAATCGCCAGTAGCATAAATTGACAAGGATTTTTGTTAGACGTCACGTTATGTAGCCACACTTTAAATTATCTCAAGTGTGATTCAAACTAAAGCTTTAGCTGGGAAAAACTTTCCTCCGGAACAATTTAAAATACTTCCTTTTTATCACTAGACCATTAAATCATAAGCAAGATAAGCGTTAAATAGTACAAGATCTCACAAGCTAACCCTTTGAAATGGACTATGCAAAAAAGTGAAAGTTTAAGATTTAGAAAACTCCTAAATCTAATTTTCACCTTCTTTCCAAAGATATGCTAAATGTTTCTAGTCTGTAAGTTATGATTATTATTGTTTGAATGCTGTTTATAATTAAATTTATTCATTTTGCGCACTTCTAAATATAATGGAGCATTTTCATGATGAGTTTTTTGGACTTAGTTTAAATAATTTTTACAGTCCCTTAATTTCTTGACATGACAAGCCAAAACACTCGAACACCAGAACTGCAAACCATTTTAAGTAGCAACTAAACATCTATAAATAAATCATTTTATCATAAATCTATCATTCATTACAAAAAGGAGTCATCGATTGAAAAGGATAAAATATATTTTTAATCAAAAATACAAAATTTTTATTTTACACAGAGCATAAGGAGGTTTGAAAAGAATGCATAACAACATAGCAAATCATTTTTATCTGTTAAATATCTCTAACTCAGATATTTGTATCCAATTAGCCCAAAATCAAGGCTTTAGCACAGGTCGTAATGGTACTTAAACAGAGGGGGCTGGAGCTTAAAATGATGACAAAATTTTGCTCGAACAATCGAATAATTAAAATACATACCTAGCTACCTAAATACTTAATAATCCCCCTCTTCCCGACCACCCCTTGCTAACCCCCCCCCCCCCCCCCCAAACCCCCCCCCCCCAGCCAACTGAAGCACACTTTTGAACAGAAAAAAATATTCCCAGCCCATTTGTCTCAACAAAATTGCATCGCAAAAATTTTTGCATTTCACTTTTATATGAATTCTTTGAAGGTGAAAAAGTGAAATTGAACCAAAACTGCTCAGAGCACAAGCATTCGTACAAGCTCGACACGTTTTTAAATGTAAACTCTTAAACAAACTAATTAAACTAACATTTAATGACGAAACTGCTCTGAACAAGTGAGTAAATTGACAAATACTATATTATTTAAAATACTCCTGCATCTTTTAAGAAACTGGCAAAGTTAAGCATGTTAAGTAAAACTAGTGGTAGAAAGATATCCATTTCCTGAAAAATGCCCCGTATCTACTACAGCTGTTGTTGCCTTGAACCCGGCCGAACCCTGGCTAGCACTCGAAGCCCCCGCAAAACTGCTCTCAGCCATAGACCCAGCATGACTGGTTGCATAACTGGTTTCAACAGTCGTTTCCAGGGTATATGGAGAATGGGTCGTCCGTGTTCCTCGGCTACCCTTGCCAACCCCTGTTCCACCTGGACCCAGGTGGATTCCGGGTGGATTGCGGCGATATGCGGTACCCGAGGTGGATGGTGCCTGGTGGAGGTTTCCGTTGGACGTCACGAGGGTGGATCTGTTGGTGTGTCCACAAATGACACCCTGTTTAGATGTCTGTTTCTTGCCTCGACCCACTAAACTGCGCAGTCCTACTTGAAAGCTAAAATGGAACTTTTTTTAGGAAGAAAAATGAAAATTCACATGTATAACTGTTAAATTAAATACTTACTTGTTTACAAATATATTGACAATGACTTTACTAACTTTATGTTAAAACAGCATTACTATGTATTTTTAATTCTACTTATCGATAGTTTATCTCAGGACAAGACCTTGCTCAACTCAAACTGGCTACGAAAAGCCCACATGCTGGTCCCATCCCTGATCGAGATGTCAGCGTGGTTTCAGCGCAATATTTTGTAATAAATGCACTGAATGTGCCAAAATTATGTCAGAAATGAGCCGAATGCGCTGAAATGCGCTACAATGTGTTGAAATGCGCTGATTTTTTAAAAATTTTCAGAGAAAAAATTTTACATAATAATACACTGAAATGCGCTGAAAGTTTGTAAGAAATGCATTCAAATTTCAGCGTTTTTCTCAAATAATTTTATTGGATTTCAACGCTTTTTGGCACTGATTCTTGAAGTTGGTACCATTTAAATTGGTCTTACATTAGTTATAATGTTTTGCAAGAATTGCGCTGAAAAGCGCTAAAATTATGCAATAAATGCGCAGAACTTTCAGCGCTTTTCTTACATGAATTCACGGCATTTCTTACTAAATTGTTCGCTAATATAAAATCAAATGAAATGGGGAAAAGTTTCAGAAATCGCTGTCGCAACGCATTAAGTGGTGGAAAATGGCACAGAAAAATAGGGTTCGAGTCTCAGTCGCCTCAAATTCTTTTGAAAATTTATGGTTTTCAGCCCATTTCTTGCAAAAGTTCTCGACCCGGGATAGAATGGTTCTCTAAATTTTTCGGTATCCTCCAGCATCTCACCCCTCCACTGTAATTATAGGATTTCCAAATAAAGTTGGCCCGCCCTCCTGTGGGTACTGATGCAAAATCATAAGCTTATTTTGTACATGCAAACCAACAGACTGTGTTGCAACCAAATAAAGCGTCAAAAAAGTTAAATTCGAGGGAAAGTGCGCACGAAGTTTGTTTAAAAAAATGAAATTTACGATTTGATGATCCCATAATTCTTTATTAACCAAGTAGATTAAAATTATAGCCGCTAGATCAAACATATTTGCAACGAAAACAAAATATTTCAAACCATTAACGTATGAATTTCAAAACATCAATTTTGTATAAAAATTACACATATTAAGTTCTTCGGAATTTTTTCCCAAAAAAAGATAACTCTCAAAAGCTACCAAAATCGCCCATTTTACTACTATTTAAAGGACTTTTTGCATGCTGTGAGATCAAAAAATCATTCAAAGATTTCTTATAACATTTTTTCCATTTCTTGCTAACCGAAGCCATTGTGGTAAGATGTTCCATTTTTGTACGCTTTGACGTATAATCAAATTCATCAAGTCACCAAATTCATCGAAGTTGTTTTGGAAATTTTGTGTAATGCTGAATTATTTTGTTCGAGCTTTTATATGAAGGCCCATATATCCGTAAAATCTTCTGGTTTGGCTATGTTTCAATGAAAATTGATTAGCAACATTTTGGTTTTTGTGAGCTCAGCTAGAAATATTTTAGTCTGTATTATTAAATCTCCCACTCGGTCATACTTTTTGCGTAGAGAATACACCTTTATAACCCAGTTAATCTGTCGATTATTGCCATTCGAATTTTTTCAGATAAATTTGAAAAAAAGATTGCCGCAGAAGATAAGTCTGAAAATATAAGCGATTTTAAGAGAACACTGCGCAAATTCGGATGATTTTAACATCTTATTAGGTGAACTGATCGTATAGCACAAGCCATATTTGTAAAGCTTTTTGTTCTGCGGTCCATCAAAATTTAGTTTCCTGTCGACTTGAGTGGACCTGCAACATTTTCTTGTTGTGAGAACTTCGTTAGAGTAAGGAAACAAACTCGGAATTTTCTCGCGAGAAAAATGAACTCGGTTTTGTTTGTGTTCAAGGTTGGTTTTTTCATCTCTACATGTTTTTCCGGTTTCTGTAAGACGTTTTTCATGTAAACTACTTTCATTTCCAGAACAGATAATAGGTGTGTCATCTGCGAATTGGAATACCTTTTCCGATATGTTTATTTCAGATGAAACATTATGCTTATTTAGAAGAAAAAGAGAGATTCTAAAACAGTTCTCAGTGGCACATAGTGATTCACATTTTCACAATCAGAAAACAAGCCAGTATCTTTTTTTGTCTGAGGTTAGCAAGAGCGAAAGGAGCATTTCTTCTGCTTCGGGGGAAAAACATACATTTTAATTTCAAGGAGATTGATATGTGAACTGGAATTAAAAGCCTATGCAAGATCAAGAAAAATATCAACAGTTTCTTTTTTTTTTGGTCTAACTATAAAGAAACTGTTTGAACTAGTTCTAAAATGCATCCGTTGCTGGCGGCTTTTTCTGAAATCTGAATTGCTCTTTATTTATTATTTTGTGATTAACAATGAGATTTGTCATCTAAGACAGAACATGTTGCAACAATTTCTGAGATGCTCCAAAAGTGTTGCAACACTCGGCGTTATGGAAATTGGACAACAGTTTGTACTATCCAAATTATCACTGTTTTTATAAACTGATGTTGCATGTGCTAGTTTCATTTGAGTTGGGAAAGTGTTCTCGTTAGTGCACTAATGCACCCTTTTCAAGTGAAGTGTAGTTGTTGTACATCTAGATCCTTTTTGCATTACTTTAAGAGAGGAACTGTTATTTCACCAGGTCCTGCTGCTTTGTTATCGTGCAGCGAGTCAACGAAAAAAAAACTGTTCTTTTCTAGTTAAGGCTCAGAATGGAAACTCAGGTGTATGAAGTTTATCAGGGTATTAACAAGCATTGAGTGGGGCTTTAAAAAGCCCTAGATTAGCGAATGATTCAAATAAACAATAAATGATTTTCATTGATCCCTTGACATTTTGCCACTATCTAATCTGATTGCATCAACCGCGCAACTTTTGTCACTCGGACTGATTATCTGTTTAAGTAATTTCCATTGGTTTTCGCTTGCTGGTAGCTTTCTGAAAAGTTTTATGCAAAAATTGTTTTTTCGTTAGAAACTTCTAATGATTTTTGTTGTTTTCATATCACCGCTCTCAGACTTCACTAAGAGTTCTTTTTCAATGATTACATGAGAATGGTCTCAGTCAAAGGTTTTTGTTGTGACATGTTTAACAGTAGTTCTGGTTGCATCCGGAATGTTAATTTTTTCTGAAACTGATGCGTTAATAATTTGATGCAAAAACGTCCATTTTGTCTTTTTGTCACTTGATCAGATAGTTCAAGCGGTAATCTCCGATCAAAATAACGTTGTCTGTTATACTATAATCACCCGATACTTAGTTGATCAAGAAAATGATCCCCAACATACTTATTTGAGCAGTATCAAACCTTAAAATGTAATTTTTCATTCAGAGGATTGTTTATTTGAACCCAAACTGATTTGAAAGAATGTTTATCGACCAGCTCAATACTTGAATTATTACCAGCTGTAGAATTTTTGGGACAAAATTTCCTACTGCTCCCCTATTTGAAACCTTCTTTTTTGTAATTGACGTCTTCCAAAGAAAGTATTAAGCCGTAAAAAAAATTTCAGCCTTAACATATGTTTTCAGCCATATTTTAGTTACAGCGACCTATGAATTGATGGGTTTTGTTTGCAAAAAATGTTCAAATTTATTTGCTTAAGTTTCGACCAATAACTCTTCACAAAACTCTTTAAGCTATGACTTCACAAAGTTTTTTAAGCTCTGAAAACTAATGAAGAAGAATAAAGGCAAATTGTTTGATCCTGTTTGTTTCAGGTAATCCGAATATTCAATCAAATTTACATAATTATTTGACAATACACAGGTTCAAGTCTCAAATTTTGAGATAACAAAAAACCCACGCAGAAGTGCATCAGACAATACTTTGAAAAATTGAATTTCCACATTTTGTTAATTTCATGGGGATGTCGAGACCTGATGATTTTAAGCAATCCCACGCATATCTTCCGTAGCAAGAAAAATTGATGGTTACTTTCTTTCTGCGTTATTTTGATATAATGTTTAACTTAAGAACTATGCTTCACAAATGACTCATTAACACTCAATTACAGTATATTCTAAAAACAAGGAGGCTCACAAACCTGCTTTTTCACGACCCCACTCATCGATTAACTTAATTTTCTTCAAATGGTGTGAAGAGAGGAACTTTTAATATAAAACAGAGCTACGCAATCACAAGGATACTAGATGGATTCTCAAATAAAGACAAACATGTAGGACAGTGTGGCTAAAGTTTATTTCAGCAGCATGAACAAACTTCAAACTGGTCAAAAGAATTAGCTCAACAAAATTGGGCAAATAAGTATATCAAGAAAATACACAAATATATCAAGTAAAATGAACAGAATTGTACCAAATAAAAATAAGTCAGCAAAAACGTGTCAAAAACGCTGTCTTCCATTTGAAAAGCCTTCTAACAAAACCAGTAAGAACTTTTTGCGATAAATTCATCAATCAGCCACAATTAACAAAAAAACCACTTGAGCATATAGTATGCCCCAACTAAGTGGGTTAGAAAGTAAGAATGTAGAAAGTGATCAACGGGATCTGCATTTTCTTGATTAACAATTTGCCAGTATATTTATATTATGTATAGCTTATAAAATATGCCTCACAAATCACTCATTAACTCTCAATTATAAGATAGTATAAAACAAGGAGGCGAGCTAACATGCGTTTGTACGACCCCACGAATCAATTAGCTTGATTACTTTCAAATGTTAGAAAGATAGGATTTTTTAATATAAAACAGAGCTACGAAACCTCAAGGATACTTGATGGATTCTCAAATAAGGACAGACATGTAGAACAATGTGGCGATTGTTTATTTTCAGCGGCATAGACAAACTTCATACTGGTCAAAAGAATTAGTTCAAAGAAATTGGGCAAATAAGTTTCTCAAGAAACAAAAAAACACTGTTATCCTTTTGAAGGCCTTTCTTAGGAAACCATAAACAACTTTCCGCAATAAATATATCAATCGGCCACAATTAAGGAGAAAAACAGTTGAGATTATATCACGCCAGTTCACAATGAAATTAACGGGCGATGTCGAGATCTGCATTTTTAGCACCGATTTCACAGTTACTCATAGCTCTTCATAGCTTGCTATAAAGGTACATAGAACATCCGATGACGTTTTTAATTGCGGAGAGATATCTGAAAAAACGAAAAAATCTTCCATATGTTTTTAGTGAGAGTTTCATTGAGTTCTCGCAACATTTAGCTTCCAGCTTTTATAGCTCAATTAATTGCTCATTCAATTCAACAGATCTCAAAAAGAAAATTAAAACTCAAGAATTGATGAATTTTAAACTCCCTAAAAAGTCTCCAATAAAAAACAAATTTTCTGCAACAATTTCTCTAACTAAGTGCTAAAAAACCACTTGAAGATCAGTTAATTAAAATTTACTTAACTACAAAACGTAAACCGGGGGCCCTTAATGAATACGAAAACATATACTACAAGCGGGGTCTCTATTTGACTGTAGCAGGAAGATAGTAGATTGATTCAGCTTGACTATAAATTAGTTTAGTGGCCGTGCACCTAATAACAATTAAATCCGCCGGTGGGGTAGGGGCACTGCCGATATCTAAATAAAAAAACGTTATTCGGAATTTTGAAAAAACTGACGACCTCGTAAAGTGTTGGACCAATTCTACCAAATTTTTGCATTTGGGTTCAATGTGCTAAGGGAACAGAAAGTCTTTGTGTGAACATTTTCCCCCAAATTGTCCTTCAAGTACTTTTTGCACAAAAAGCGGGCTTAAGTGTGTCAAATTTTAGTTAGTTTTTCTAAGACAATGTGAATTTCTGTCAATTTTTTAAAAAAATTCCGACTCCAAAATTGTGGCATACGTGCCTGCTACCAACCACACTGTTTAGGATAATCAAGGGGACAGAAACTAAAAATTTAGAGAAAATTTGCAAATTTTTGAATATCGACTCCTCCGAAATCATGATTTCTAGACTTTCTCAAAAATATAGAACTTCTGTGCCTAGTTTATAAAAGCAAAAATGTCTGGCACAAAAAATAATGGGGTGTTCAACAACGACAATTTTTCCTGAAGTTTTCTCAGTTTCAAGATATTTCGAAAAAATAGGTTTTTGTGGGAAAAAAGAATTTTTTTGCCCAGTTTTATATGACTTTCTTTTCAAAAAGAAACCATTGTGACTTCATCTATGAGCGCTATTGAGGTCCCCAATGAGTTATAGCAAGCTTTTTTATATAAAGGGAAATCATTTTTAATTTTTTCAAAAAGAATATAAACTCAAATTGGAGGCTTATTTTTATATTTTCAGTTTTTTCGGAAAAAATTTTTCAAGTCCAAACTTGAAAAATTTTGAAATTTTTCTCTTCGTCCTGATAACCGTTTTGATGTCTCTCTCTCTCTCTCTCTCTCTCTCTCTCTCTCTCTCTCTCTCTCTCTCTCTCTCTCTCTTTCTCTATCTCTGTCTCAGGATGGAAATGCTCAATCATTTTTTGCCGAAAAGCACAATACAATTTCGGCCCAACTTTTTGAACTTTGTCGTTTTCACTTTCCTAATGTTTCATGTTCAAAAGTTCAACTATGCTCTAATCGAAAGTTTAAATAATTCGCTTTTTGGTTACTGAAATTCTAGACATAACTGTCACAGAAAAAGTATAGCATTGTTTCCACGTTTTAGGGCTTAAAAGATAGAATTAAAAAAAATTGGTCGAAATCCGACATTCTTCTAACAAATTTTCATACATTTGCTTGAATTTTTTTTTGCATGATTGTGAGGCTTGCCCCACGTCATTCCCAATCTGAGATTCCGAAGCCTGCATCCAGACCAAAGTTATTATTTACAAAACCAAACACAGTTTTTCGAGAAGAAAGTATTCAAGATTCATCAATGCTCTGAGGTTACATAAAGTTATTCAAACTTGCCATCAAACCCTCACATGAAATACAATTCTCTTTATGACCCGAACAAGAGCCTATAGACTTCGCTCGAACATCGACCGACCGACACTTACCGGCAGGTGAAACACCTGGCTTGGTTTTATGGCAACCGTCACCAATGGAATTCAGCTGCCTAATATTGCAAACAACAATAATGCAAAAAGCGAGAGCATAAAAGTGAAAAACTCACTCGCAACTTTAGATCGCTAAAGCAAATAAGGAAAATTTTTAGAACTCAGTAGACTTTTGCTCAAAAGGACTAATATCACAGGAATAATTGATTCAATGTTCAATCAATAGCAAATAAAGGGTGCAACTTATATTTCATCGAATTACCAGCCCTATTACAAGCTACAGCATTATCAAATGATTCGATGTAAGTTTCAGAACAAAAAGTTGTATTTGTCAAAACATCTTATGGTTTTGACAAACACTTTATCAGTGCGTACAGTAGCAGACATTTATTGTGTGGAGTTGTTTGATAAATTAATTGACAGCCCTTACCTGATGAGTTTTTTGAAAAAACTTCTCTAAAACTTTGTAAAATTTTGATCAGAAAGTCATCCACATCTTTATCTACAATTATAAAACCGCGTCACAAACAGTTTGACAGAAGCTTGAAAAACTACGAAAAATGAGATGATACCCAAAAGTTTTGTCTTATTGAATTGACCTATAGTGCGTTTATGGCACAAATCTAAGGGGGTTAACAACTTGTTACTGACTCGTTTCTGTAAATCATCTTAGGGATCGTACAACTTAAATTAAAATCGACTTGACGAAAAGAAATTTGACTCGATATTCTCAGAGAAAAATTTCTGAGAAACAAAGTTCTTAAGTAAGAGAGACCTTGTAGAATGTACAGAGTGAATTTATCTTGGTGGCTTTAAGGAGTCTAAGTCTAATTCCGATATTGGTGTTGTTTAATCCAATTGAGAAACAAAAAATTTTGACTAAAATGGGTCATTACTGGACCTGTGGGATTAATAACGTGTTCACCACTTACACTTGCTATCAGCATTCGCTTGGAACGTGCATGAACCTTAGTCAAACTATAGTGCACAAACTGGTCTGACAGATCTTCTAAATTCTGTTTATTTTTGAAGTTATTAACAAAAAAATTCCAGCAAATTGTGATCGCTTGATCTTGAATTATTTTTTTATTCTGAGGGGAAAATTCGGTTAAAACAGCGAAGCTGAACGATTGGTTAACTATTAACTAATTCAACGCTAATCTAGAGTATAGCGGATAAAAAATTTCACAAAAACAAACGGCAAATACGTAAAATCCTGACAGTTTTTTTGTTGCTGAAACGAATTGGCTGGTATATGGCTTTTCTGGTCATTGATAGGAGAGCAGCCTTTACAACATAAGAAGTTTCTTCTAAAAATTCTTTTTGCGTAGGAAAAGCAGTCTTTCTTAAAATACATGCCGCAGTTTTGAATGCTTCAAATTGTTGTTTTGTGAACTATCGTTTCAACCTTCAAATAAACAGAACCCTTGCTTTCACTAAAAATATCGTACAAGAACAGGAAGTTTCTATCGGATCTTATCAGACAGTACACAAAAAAATTTTAGGGCAGTGGGGCATGATTTTTTTGTCAGTAAATCAAACTGTGGATTAAAAATGATTTCTATACTTTTAAATTTCTATTCTTTTCCTATTTTTCATTTTGATGTTAATACTTTGTGAAAAAAGATCCTGAAATATGCCAAAAACAATGGAAAATAACGCAAAATTTCTTTCGAAGACAAAGAGTACAGCAGAGATGATGAGTTTTCTGTGCATTTGTAATTTTATTTACAAAAATTTTCCTTTCGTTACAGTATTTACAAAATTTCGTTACGCTACCAGAAAAATTTTTGTTTTTATCAACTTATTCTCTTTCATTCCTTCAAATTCAGTGAGTTGATTGAGGATTCGGGGTTCATAGTTATTATGAGTTTTAACAGCATGGCGACAAATTCTTCCTTATCCATCCATACCAATTAATTTTTCCTTAAATGTGGTACCATGAATGATAGTTTGAAGAAATTCACTCACTTTTATAACTTGTTTCTCTTTTTGTATCTTAATACATTTAGATCATACTTTCTTATAATTAATCCTTTTAGTTGGTCTGTAGGTTGCGTCACTTTGGTATATTTCTGTTGGACGCTTGTAATGTTATATGCATCAACTATTAAGAAATTACAATAATGAACAACAAACAAAAAGCAAATTTTCTTTGTCAATGAAAACCTCTCATCTTTACTGGCATTCTAATTTGTGGAACGCTACTGCAGACTCGATATCAGAAACTGTTGGATCACGAGCATCATATTTTTTCCGTATAAACAAGGATACTTTTTGTGACAGCAGCTAATGGTTTGACCCAAAATTACACTTCTTTGAACTCAGCTTCACTTTTCCAAAGACGGCCCTTTTCCTAACGGATATCCATTTTCATTCAGATTTTACCCCGCTAATTTTTGCCCACAATTTAGCGGAAAAGATGCGACTTTGATTGTCACAATCATTTTAATCAATTAACACAAGAAAGGAGACATGCAATTTGACAGCAGACATAGAGGAAGTTTATGTCTGATGTCAATATCAATTCCGTACGGGGGGGGGGGGGGGTCAAAAGGGCCATTTTTGTGCCAATTGAAAAAGATGGTAAGCAGAGTGAAAAAGTGTCGGAGTGAAGGCCGGGGTAGTTAGAGGGGTAGGGGGGGGGGGGGTTGGTGATTCAATGAGGTGTATGTTAATTTGACAGAGTGGCATTTTAATCAGATTGTGTATCCTCTATCGCCCATCACATAAAGGGTCATTACTTTGGACGGGCTGAGTTGAGAGGGATCTCTCAAATGACACCCCATCTCACTTTCAGACGGTACTTGATCCCTTTTAATTAGCCCACCACTACCCACTCAATACTTCCCTATCTTCAGTCCCAAAAGGTGCACCATTCTACCTGGGGAGATTATGATTACGGTTGATGGAATTCAGCAGCAATAATTGTTTTTCTCTTATAATTTCTCTTTGCATCCGAAAGCGCGCCCGTTTTCATGTCTCATTTGCTTTATAAGCCCGTAAAGCCGTTTTGATAAAATTGATAGCTTAAGATGACCAGCATGTTCCATTGTACATTTTCTCTGGTGAAATGCGACGGTGTCAGGATATTTAGCCACTGCCATTGTACCCAACGCCATAATATCCAATGCCATTATACCCAATAATGCACTTTGATAATTTCATTCAATAATTAGAACTCTACACAGGCCTCTTAGAAACTCATGCACGCTGCCACTATTGGGCGGACGAGATTCAAATTTTCTAAATGACTTCTATAATATTTCATTATGGGTAAAAAAATACACGGGAATTTTCAATTAAATGATAAAAGATAACTATAAGTGCTACAAGCATTCCAACTAAGCTCTGGACCGGAGTTCAAAGCAACTTCTTCCGAACGTGTTTGCGCCGGTTTGTTAACCCTAGTTTAGAAGTCTCAATAAAAACGAGAAAGATTTTATACGAAAGATTTGATAAGATCCATTAATAGTCAATTCAGTTCATAAGTATGACAAATCAATGTCTCGACCGGTTTAAAATGATAAGAAATTGCCCATCAATAATGGACAAATATCGATAAAAACGACGATACCGACAAAAAAGAAGGGACGAAGTCGCTATGAATCGTCGTTATAGCAAAAGTTTCTTCGGATCTTTTCAACAATTGCCCCCCCCTTTGGTACCTAGTAGAGAATCGCCTCCCCTTCTGTGCTATACTTTACCACAATATTAGTTGGCCTACAGTTTAGATAGCCGAATAATAGTTTAAGCGCAATTGCGGACCGCTGTTCACGGCCATGCCTCTCACGCACTGTGGGATGTAATCCGGAAATCGCGGGTCGGTTATAAGCGCGCCCACCGACCCGCCAGTCGGAAATTCTTTTCGCTTTGTATTCCAATTCGGCTAATTGCCCTAGCATGGCGCATTTTATTCTATCCAGTTTAACACAGTAGCATACACGGATACTTATTACTCGTCTCTGATTGGTTAATAAATCACTCGCTTAAATTCTTATCAAGAAAAGTCCCCCCCTTTTGCAAAAGGGGGGCAATTGTTGAAAAGATCCGTTTCTTCTAATTAAAACCAGAATATTCTCAATTCGGGAAAACTATTCACTATCGGCCAGTTGATTGTGAACCTTTTTTGCAGAATATTGGAAGAAATATTCAAGATGTTTGTCTATAAAAGCTCTAGCTAGATTTCCGCGTAAATTGATGTAATTTTCTTGGCAGGCATAAATACTTTGAGGCTACTTGGTGTAGATTAACATTTGCTAGTATAAATGTTTCTTGTTAATTTGTCAGTGCAGTAGGACATTAGTAGCGGCTAAATTTGAAACTTAGAGAAAACACTACTTATTAGTTATTGTTCGAAACTTGTTGGATTTTAGAGAATAGGCCCCCAATCCTCTGTAGCCGAATGTTAAATTCTATATCTGTCGATAAAAGCAACGACAAAAAAGAAAGGATATCACTCTGAATCGTCGCTAAAACAAAGGTTTCTCTTGCTTAAAACCAGAATATTCCCATTTAGGGAAACCTATTCACTATCCAGTTGATTCTGAACGTTTTTTGCAGAATCGTGAAATAGTTTAGCAAGATGTTTTTATTTCTAGAAGTTCTGCACAATTACCAAAATTTAGCAATCGGTAAACTGTACATGTGTTGTTCTGTCAATTACATTGTGAATTTTTGGTTGGGAAACCAGTCAAGATATTGTCGACGTAAAAATTTTGTTCATGAAGATTAAAAACTGTATTTTTGAAAACCTATACCATAAAAAAAATTTGACTTCTCACGATTAGCGTAAGCGGTACCAGGTAATTCTCATTTTTTATGTAATATAAGATGCATAGTAAATAACAGTCCATCAGAAATCAATTTTCTAAACAGAAAAAACTCAATTAATCATCTAGAAAAGTAAAAAGAATGCTATTACTCTGAGCTTCAAATTCTAAAAGTGATCAAAAAGAGCAACCTTTACCATAAAGCAGACGTTAATAAAATTTCTCTCAGTTGATGTATCTGACTATTTTTATTGTTTTTTTCTTATTCAGTTGAACTATAGTAATCCTTTTTTCGGAACTCTGATCATTAACCGCATCCATTATTTCATATACACAACCATGAATTTAATGCTTGTTTTCTATATCTATATAAAAAGCAAATGGAGATAAAAGAACTTCCATTGACTGAAAAAAATTGCATCAACTGATTGACAAAACATCGCTATAAAATATTTCATCCTTAACTCGACAATAGCCCAGTGTTCAGTATGGAATGGTTTTTCCAATCGAAAGTTGTATTTCTGAATAAAAGAATTTTAGATTTTTTTGTTCGAAATCAGTATTTGTAACTTGTGCGTAGGCAGCATCATAAATTGAATGAATCTGTTTGATTAATTCTGCTTAACAAACTTCAAGGAATAAGGTTTATTTTTTTCCAGTGAAAAGCACAATCTTATGGAATGTTAAGTTTCCAAACATTTTTAGAAAAAAACAGACGTTTTTTCACAAGCCATGGTCGTGAATTTCTGTTTAAAGGATTATTTGAAATTGCATATACTGATTACAACCATAAATTTAAACTTTTGAGATTTTCAGTTAAACATTTGAGAATCCAATCTGATTTAACATTTCCCCTGGAGCAAAGTAGGAGAGCTGAGTGACGAGGGGGCTCTTATTATTTTGTAACGGTGTTTCCAAAAAACTAACGTCTGAATAAATGTTTCTCTAAACGATCTAAATTTGAACGAGAGAAGTAAATCAAATGCCCATAATTACTATTATTCTGAGCTTCAAGTTCTAAAAGTAATAACAAAAAAGCGACCTTTACCATAAAGCAGCCTTGAATAAAATTTCTCCCAGTTTCTGTATTTGACTATTTTTTCATTTGCTTATTAATTAAAACAATAGTTGTTCATTTTTCAGAACTGTTATCACTTTTTTTAATTATTGGCATCCATTAATTGATATACATAACAATGACTTTAATGCTTGAATTCTATATCTATGTAAATCATTTTGATGATTTTGATCGAATAATTTGATTCTTGAGTTTATTGGCAGACAAACGCTTGTTCTTTTGAACTATTTTAGACAAATATTTTATTATTTTCTTATTGTTTAAAATAATTTTTTCTAAAAGAATTAAAAAACAAAAATATTTATCAGAAAAAATAACTTTTAGAAAAACTCTTGGGAGTTCCGTTTTTTTCTCAGTCTTAGAGAACTTTGTAACATTAGTTTAGCTCACCTGAAAATGGGTTGCAACATGATCTTCTGCAGAAGTTCCTTTGTGATATATTTGAGAGAAAATCTGTCTGATTGATATTTATTGAATTACATGAAAATGAACACAAATTCTTATTTGTATTTCAGATTAAATTCTCCAATCTCCTGAACGACTCCTGCGGTTTTTAAATTTTTTTACGTAGGCGGAGAAAGGTTACAATGGTTCCTGGTTCCTGTGTGCCAATTCCCAAAAAATGATCCGGAAAGGCCTGATGTCTGCTTTTGTCTTTGTTGAAAAACTATTGTGAACTCCAGAATTTGAGACGTTTCTTCTCCCCCCGTTTAGTCGAGTGAATTTAAATGAGTGCAGTAAAGTTTTAAAATTTGCAGAGTTTTTATCTAATATCCGTCTTTTGTTGTTCAATTGCTTGATTTTTGAAGACAGCTTTCATTAAATTTTAAATCTACAATTGGTTTTTTTGCTGAGGTTTGTGTAACTCTTGCTTCAATGAAAAACTTCAAAACAAATAATCCCGATTTGCGACTGAGAGGTTCCCGAGTCGAGACAGGATTTCAATCTTGCAAGGTATTGCAAGAAGATGTTAAGCTTGTTAATCTTAAGAAGTTGAAAAATGCAGACGACGAAAAAGACGTAAAATCATTTAGAAAACTACAATTTTTTTAAAGTTTCTAAATGATTTATCAAACTTTCTGTCTTTTTGCTTCTTCTGCATTGTTCAACATCTTCTATCTTTTTTAATTTTTCAGTTGATTTTGTTCTATAAATTTTTAAAATAGCAGTAGCTCATAGAATATAAAAAAATAAATACATTTTTTAAAGTACTTTTGTTTTTAGGTTTATTCACCTTTATTTTTGCGTGAGTTTTAAAGTTTCATTAATTTTTTTTCCTGCTGGTTGTTTCTGCAATTTCTAACCACAGATCTTTTACCAGGAAAATTAAAGTGCTATTGGCAACGTCATGTATCTATATGTTTGAATCTAGCACTTCACAAGCTGGGTATTAGAAATCTGGAACTCTAAGAGTCTGCCACTGCACAGTTCCGGACTTCGAAGTTGATTAGTCAACGTTTTTGGGCACTAAATGAGCACAAGTATTATGAAACAGATTCTAAAATGTTAAGATAATTTAAAAGTTTAAAAGGTGTCTATCTATCTAAAGATAAAAGAACACTTTACAAAGAAAGAAATGAAAAAGAAACTTTTTGAAGTCTTTGGTTTAAAAATTGTGTTTTAAAAGAAATACAATGAGCGGCACTTTTTGATCATGGTAAACCAGAGGTGTAGTTATATTGAGACTTGTTGCTTTTTGAATGATTTAATGTTCAATAAAGTCGCCAGAAGCACCCGACTTTTCTTCGATGCTTTGATCAGTCATGATTACTAATCGGTGCTATCGAACAGAAAATTTATTTCCATTACTGCTGAACATGGAAAAGAAAAGCACTTTTGTATGGCACTTTCTAATTTGAGACCTGTTCATTCATAAGCGTATATGGTTGTTTGCTCAGCAGGGCTTGCTAAAAAAAATTCAGTTCACGATTGCTCTTGGTTCCTAAATTTAATTTACAATTCAGGATGAAACAGGACAAAGTTTTTTAATCGGAGAGAGAATATGAATATCTCCGTCCCCGGTTTATCATGTTAATTATAGAACAGAGAATGATTAAAAGGAAATAGGTACATGTAATCAAAATGGCAACATTTCTACCTAGTATCCGTCAAGGATACAAGAAAGGTAAATGGGAGCTCTGATTTGTTTAGATTTATTCAGAATTGTTTATTCAATTGTTAAGACCAAAGTGTGTAGGGAGTAGCCGGCCAATATCTGAATCGTTTGAGTTCAAAATGTCCGACGTCAACAGACAAAATTCCAAAATACTGCGTCTAAGGAAGATTGGTTTCTGTGTTGTCTGTCATTAGTCCAAACCATCCAAATAAAACTGTGAGTATATGTGCTTAAGTAATTAAGCAGAGATTTTGAGGAAAAATAAAAAAAAAACTGCGTTAATTCCACCTAAAGTTCAGGATTCTAATTTAAGTTATGCTGTGAAAAATAAATGATGGCCTATGGAAAAAAAATGATGACTGCCTCCAGGGTACTCGCTTGTTGATCAATAAAACCAGAAGAAAAGCATCAAAACAGGGGGAAAAGGGGCGTTTCAAACGGCCGATGTTTCAAGTGGACGAAACCGAAATTTTGTATCAAGTGGACGACAAAAATTATTAATACATGCAAACTCTCAATATGAGTTGATAATTTAGCTCTAGTTCATGCGCCGATGGGCACATGATAACTGGCCGGTTGTTCCGGGATTACATCACAGAGCGCTTCAGAGGCATGGCCATGGACAGCGGTCTGCAATTTCTTGCATGATGTTACCTTGGGTATTTCTAAATACTCTTATGTTAATCAATGTGGATGCCTTGACTATATTATCAGTGAAAAAACAAATTATAAAGAAATAAGGAGTATTTTACAATTAAAGTAGATGCAATTGTTGTCCAGTTGAAATAAAACGCATTGTCGTCCATTTGAGTCGTCGTCCTGTTGATCGGCCCCTAAAAAGGTCCTTCAAAAAAGTGAATCATTCTGACAATTTCAAAAAATTCAATCAGTTCCAAATTTTTGTTTGAAAAAAACTTTTTACAGCTTATGGTTCATTTAAACTCATTTTCGTTAATTTTTCTGCGATGGCAAGTTATTTTTTCAGTTACTAAAAAATTTCTTGGTGTTTCCAAATTTTCAAACGATTAGAAATTAGAAAATTAGAAATTTAACAAAACAGCAATTTTTTAAAATTAGCATTGAGCATAGAATTCACAAAAAATTGAGATAGCAATTTAAAAAGCCAAACAAATAAATTTCCCAAACGGAGTAGAAGGAACGAGAAATAGGAGTGGTTTCATTGTGAATTTTGGTAGAAATATACAATCAATAGCGTAGATGAAACAAATTAATATCCTTGCTTGGTTTTCCTGATAAATGCAAGCCACAGAATTTGCATATTATCGCCTTAGGTGGAATTCATATTGGAAGAAAAATTTGGGATTGAACTAAATCTAGCAGAAAAAGCAATGACGAGACATCTAAAAGCTCTAATATGGGAAGAACAACTTGGAAATAGACAAAATTTTAGTCGGCATGGCTGAGCGGCTACAAGTTTTTAAAAAACAATAACTAAAATCTCTTCAATTGAAATACTCTCTGCTTGATTGGTTTTCTAGCGAAACTGATTTTCACATGTTATGCATTGTGAGAGGTTCGTTATTTTGTTAGAACAATTTTTTGTATCGAACAGTGAATTTACCACTACAGAGTGGTCAGAGCAATATTTACTAAGACGAGATTTATTTCATTTTTAATTTATGATGCTGAATTCTTGGACGTTTCGAATGGATGACGTTTCAATTTGACGTCATCAAAATTTTTATCAAATGGACGTCATAAATAATTAATACATGCAAAATATCAATATGCGCTGATAATTTAGTCCTATTTGACGAAACGGTGAACGCACAAATATTTTTGCGAGAATAACATGTTATAAAGAGTGAGCCCAGGAGAAAAAGTTTATGCTTGGTGAGTATAAGAGACGCCTTTAAGCTTTATCAGTAGCCTCGTAACTCGTCCTCAAAGCTGCTGGTTAGGTGAATTGGTGTCTTTTTTGCTTTTTTCTCGACATAAGCTAGCTAAGCTAAGTGATTGACCACTCTGGATTAGCACCCCAGAGCTTGAAACGCTCCCTATAAATACAGCAGCTTGAAATAAGAAAGATCTTTTGAAATTTAGGATAAACGATTAGGAACTTTCACTTTGAAGTGAAATTGCAGAACATCCAACGTTTATAACTCGTTTTTGGCGTTTTGCAGCTTTCAATATAGAGTAAGATTTTTTTAACTTTTAGCTTGAATAGGATAAGCGTTGTTGATAAGCGTTGGATAAGCGTTAATAGGATAAGCTGGAGTAAATGACCTCCTAATAAATCGCAATTAGTAATTAAATGTCAATTGGACGCATATAAATCGAATCGAGTCAAGTCCTGGTTGTCTGAAGCATGGCCATTCTCGTTTAATTTAGTCATTATGGATGCTTTTGACTATATTTTGGATAAAAGAGTCAAAATATCAATATTTTTAGCGAGGGTTGATATTGAGAATGCATGCGATTGTTGTCCAGTTGAAATAAAATTTAGTGTCGTCCATTTGAAACGTCGGCCGTTTGAACGGCCGGTGCTTAAATTTTTCAGAAATGTCAAATTTGATCCCAATTTAGCAATAATTAGTAACTTCAAACTCTGATTCAGAGGTGCCAATCAAAAATTTGTACTTTCACATCGCATAAGTTAATCCCATGAATCAATTTTGTATCTAACGCTTGAGCAGTAATTCCCAGGTCTGAGAAAATCTGCTGCGGAACGCGAACTTTTATTTAATAACGTACATTTTAAAAGCGTCAAGTTTCATTCTTACCAACAAGAGAACTAAAAATAATTTTGACGGATTTACTTTCTTCGTAATGAATCAATTGAACTGATTTTAATTGGAGGGAGAGCTGTCAACAGAGAGAGCTGATTTTAACTCTAGTCCAAAGAGTTGTTGTCATTTTGCCTCGTTTTTCAACAACGATGGGATTAATAGATCGCATTTTTATGTAAATGCAATTGGGTAACTGTGCCTATTGTTATTATATATCTGAAAAAAATTGCATTAAATTTTCAGTGCAAAAAAATTCTTTTTTGCACAGAATTTTTTTTTCAGGGCAAAAAAAGTTTCTGATTTCTTTTTTTCTCAAAAAATGAAATCAGAAACTTAATTAATTAATTTTTCAAGAAAATGCAGTTCATCGGGAAGCAGAGTCTTCAGTTTTATGCTTACCTCCTGGACCAATAATTTTTTCTCTAACAATGTTTCTTAACGATCTGAGTTCTTTTCCCTACCGCTGGGTTCTGAGATTTTTGGTGAAAAGTTACCAAAAAAAATTCTGTGAAAATTACAAGAGTCGGAGGAAAGTCAAGCAATTACCTTTTTTCTCAAGATTTTTTGATTTTAAAACCAAACTTGTCATAACCAGAAACAGATTTAAACAGATTGGTTCTATAAAAGAGCATAACATGAAAGACAATGACGCGTATCCTCTCGGTTTGTGACACATAAACGAAATCGATTATCAATACTAAGATGAAGATATGGCTGACGAAGTATACCATATTACCCCCCCCCCTTCTACGACTCCACAAATGTCGCACTATTGTTTGTTTAGTGTAATGGCGTGCGGAGGTTTATGCTCTGTCCCATTAAGCGGGTATTAGGGGCATATAATGGGGAAAAATAAGGGAAATAGTGAATAAAAAATAAAAATTGTTGCTCTCAAACCACCGCATGGACCTCAATTATAACTGAGTCGTGTGACATGATAACCTGTTGCTCATTCCGTAAAAGATGGCCCCGTCAGTGACACTGCTGAGGTTTCGGAATGCCTTGAGTGCCCTGTATGCAATGGGGCTGAAGTAGAGGAGGGAGTGGGGGGAGTAGTAGATGACACACTGGTAGAGGAAGAAGGGCAAAAAGGAGATGTAGTACAACACTGTGATCAGAATGAGAGACTTGCAAATTGCAATTTGCTGCCAGTGACTCACTTCTTGCTCTTTGCTCACTAAACACATACAATAAAACCTACTTTCATCTATTTTGTTTCGACATTGTGCCATACAGGGTGAAATAACCCTAGTTGAGAAATCTTCGGTTAGAAAACACGTAAGAAACCGTCGGTACGTCGTTTTTTTTACTAGCCAAAAATGACGAAAGTCCTTAAGATGTTTTTGTTGGTATGGTCAGTTTTGTTCGGTATTAAACATAAGAAAGATTCGGTATCGTCGGCTATTAAATGTATGTTTTGTTGTTCAGCCACACTGATGACTTACGTATATATACGCAGCATTGTACAAAAAATGGACGGCGGGTCAAGAAAACGATTAAACGTTTTCTTGACACACCGTCCTTATTTTCTACAATGATGCGTAGACGTAAAGCCATCAGTACGGCTAAATAGCAGGAACTTCAGAGCAGAACCTGGCATCTGCAAAAAAGAAAACGACATCTACAATAAATAAGCTGGCAAATGTAATTCGTAAGTCGGTATAATGAACTTTCGAAAATGGTTAAAAGCTATCGGTTCCAAATAACAACGAACAAATAGTTTTGTTTTTATGTTTAAATATGATCAAATGGTTTCCTAAAATAGATCATTTCTTCTGTTTGTTATTGTTCCGACCCATTTTGAGGGGGGGGGGGGGGAACTATATACTCAAATGGTTTTTTTTGTTGACAATTTTGGCCGATCGATATAATAATCGTAGAGAGTTGTGAGTGGTATTATTAGAACGCCCGTCCAGCGTAAAAAATGGAATTAAAAAGAATCTTTCAATTTTCATTCTTCATAAGGAGTTATCGAGGTTTAAATTTTGTGAATATTAGACGGATTCAGCTGTTTTAATTCACTTTTTCGACCAAATTTTCGTCAATTTTGATCAAATTTTTGTCAATTTTGCTAAAATATGTTAAAATTGTTAATTGCAATTTTATAGATGTTATCTCTAAAGATAAAGCACTGTTGTTGAATTGTTCGATCCAATTTTTTGGCTAGAATTTGTGCTAAATTTTTCAAATTTCAGACTTATTTCGTCAAAAATGGGACCAAATTAGCATTTTTAGCCCACTTGCTTTAAATTTGCTGGAAAGAGACAATTTAAAACCGCAGGAAGATTCTTCCTAAGCTACAAAAAAGCTAGTTGTACTCTAGCTGGCATTAGGAGTCTTCTGGAATTATAATACTGCCTATTTTTTGCCAATAAATCAAACTCAATAATTATACAAAATGCATAATTTTTTTTTGACAAACAGAAAAAAATTGTATAGAATTGATTCATTTGCAACCATTTCAACAATTGAGTGTTGTGTGAAACGCGCAGCAACATCTAGGCTGATCTTGTTCTCACTATGGATCCTTACGGCAAAAATTTTTCACATTTTAATGGCGCGAGAACTTTATTTTCAAAATATTTCCGCTATGTGAAAGTTTTTTATGTAAATTACGGACAAGTGTTTAAACTTAGGGCTCAACTATTGAAAAAATTATTTAAAATGAACGAGACCCAACGAGATGGTTTCAGAGTTAAGCTCATGGTGTTTATGGCTCTGGCAAAATGTTTTTGTAAAAATTTTATGGATTTCTTTCGTTTTGCTTCCACCTCTTATACTTTTTCGAGCCGAAAGACTTAATGTCCTCGATTAAAGATCCAACTTGTTTTTAGGAAATATAAAAGAACCTAATCATATTTTTCTGTTGTTATCTAATCTCTGTTATGACTTTGATTATATTTGTTTTGAGAAAATATTGGTGAACTTTTCAACTTTTCCACGATTTTATCTTGTTTCTCTCAACTTAGTGTGTAGTCTCAGTAAAAAATTTCCCTTGAGTTCTAAAATAATGTCGATTACGAATTTATATTCAAATAAAGATTTCTTTATTTTGGTACTACGCGTTTTCAATTTTTCTTTATTTTTTATCATAATTGCATATTTTATGAGTTCATTTTGTTTCCTTGTCGAAATGTCACATTATTGACCAGGCCAACTAAAGGAAAGCAATTTAGGGAAAACACAGAGCGTTGGTAAAGGCGTATTTGGATATCTTAATTGTTTTTGTTGAAGAGTTATAGTTTATGCTTTTTGGGATGCGACACAGTTATCTCGCAAAAATTTGTGAGTTTTTTTATTGCTATGTTTGTCTTTCTTTTCGCTGATGTGCGCCATATACCCTATAATGACTGATCATAATTGCTATCCCAGGAGGCATAACTCAACCTAATTTAAGATTTCAGTTGATAGCTATTTGTTTTATTGACTTTCAAATTAGTTTCATCTGTCTCCCTTTTGCTTTTCTTTTCGTCACCATGTTACACAATCTCACGAATCAGAACTTCCAATTACTTATGTTAATTCAAACTTTTTTATCCCTAGGTTATACGTTGGGACTGACTGCTTCGACCGTTTAGTTTCATAAAAAAAATTTTCGAGATTTCTATACTGTCCAATTTTTTTGGTTTCTTTGTTATCATGTCTAAGTAGTCCTTTTATAAGGAAGGCTAGTTGATGTTAAAATGAAGGTAAAATGATTCTGTACAGTTGTTGCTCGCAGCATCTTGTAATTATGGCTACTTGAACAGTGTCATGTCGTAACGCTGTTTGAAGTTTTGGTTTCTTTAAGTATTTGTTTTTTTTGTGAGCTCGTGACTTAATCTCATTATTAAGAGACTCAGTTGGCTCGCTGGGAAATTGCTACTTATTCCATCGCTTTTCTGTAGTTCTAAGTCTGCTATGACTTTTGAAAATATTTGTTTTCAAAAATCAATTTGAGTTTCTGAGCTTCGTCTTTTTTAAATAGTTTTGCGCTCGATTTGTAGCTCAGTCCCTGTGATAACAGGCCACAACCCCTTTCCAGTGAGCTATAACTTAATCTTTGTATCGGTTTTAGCTTCAAGCATTTATTTCCCGGCTTTGTTACTACTGTTACTAGGAGATTTTTTAAAATATATTTGTACATTTTAAAGTATTTTTGGTTTCTTTTTAAATTATAACAAAAATCGTTAATTTCATTGGTTTTGAAATTTTGCGCAATCGAATATTGGTTAATGACATGTCTAAATTGCTTCCTATTTAGATATAATTGAACATTTTAGTGGTTTCAGTTGATATCTAATGGCAGTAATAACTGAGAAAGTAATTGTTTACTAAAATGGAAAAATATTTTTGAATTTCGCACCTATTTGCTCTTTTTTCGACCTGTTAGCCAGTAGCATTGGTGACAATTCCCATATTTTTTCTAAAGAATCATAGGTTAAATTCTTTTGTTTTGGTTTTTATCTGATGCGAGTTTGATTTTGTTATGATTTTTTCTATTAAAGAAATCGAGTTTTGGTCGGAAATAATGTTTGTTGTTTGATTTTTATTATTGTCCTTTCTATTAATCCTATTACCAACAAATTTCATTGACCCTCTAGCTTGGAATTATCGTATTTCATTGGTTGTTTGTTGAACGATGTGTTTTTGAAAGTTTTCTATCTCTTCGTCATTTGGTAGCCAAATAAGTCAAGAATGTGGATGGGCGGGATCGGAACATTATGTGCGTACGCACATTACCGAGCCTCCTTGTTAAAATTTAAAGTGGTGTGCAACAGCGTGCTACTGCTGAAAACTTAGTTAGTAGAATTCACCTATTATTCGGAAGAAAACTGATCCCTGTTCAGTTCTTCTGAAGTTATCTCACAATTTCTGAGAGCGTAAGAATATAAAAGCAACACGGGACTTTTAATCGGACAATTTTACGAGCTGGGAAAAGAGCAACTCAATTTGTAAAATGAGAACGTAATGGAATCAAGACGCAATGAAGGTTGAAATTCGGCAAGATGAGTTAGTTTGATAAACAAAATGAAATAGAGAGACACAGCTTCAATGAAGTTTGCTAAGAGTAAATCGGGATGAGGTCCTATTTGCATTTTAAAAAAACTTAATCAAACTTCAGCTTCATATGAATTGTCGATATTCTGCGTATTTGCGCAGTTTAATTACTTTTCAGCGATTTCGTTTCCCAGGAAATGTCTCAAACTGGATGACGAGGGTGCAAACATTTCTGCAACCTACTCAACAATGATTTGACAATTTCTAAGAATAATACTCACATCCACTGCTTTGAGAAGAACTGTTTTGCATGTTTGCCACCATCTTTCTTCTCTCTTTAGAGCTGCGTTTGATCTGTAGGCCGATCGCCGCGTAGCAGAACAGGATTACTCCACCTGGGATGATGTACGCAGTTGAGTAGTGTAAACTCATCATAACTGCAACAAACAAGCCATAGAAATGAGGTAAAAAAATTGAAATCTAAAACTGAAAAAAAAACCTTAGCTTAATTTAGAGGGGACTTAATTTTCACGAACCCCATTGCGTGGCCAATGTCGGACATGCCGAGTAAACTTACTCGATTTTGTCTCTATTATTCACGACCCATGTCACAGTAAGCGAATTCAGTTCGAATTTGCTTTAAAATTGGATATCTCTGCAACTGGATTCCATGAGTTTTTTTGCGATTAGAGAGAAAAATACTGACAAGACTTTGTGACTAATTTCCACGCATCACTACCCAGTTTGAGATCCAGACCCAAATTTTCGTCTGATCAGACCTTCCAGAAAAAAATTCACCCTGATCAGACATTCCAGACCCAAGTTACCTCTGATCAGACTTTCCAGACACAAAATGTCTCTGATCAGACTTTTCAGACCGCAGATGTTCTGATCAGACCATCTTCAGACCATGGTCCAGACTCAAATTCAGACCATTGCCCAGACCTTAATCAGACTATGATCAGACCCAAGTGCGCTCGAAGAGGTTATGATCAGACCCAGTTGTGCTCGAAGCATTTATGGTCAGACTGAAGTGCGCTCGAAATCAGTTCTGATCAGACTCAAGTGCGCTCGAAACAGTCTGATCAGAGAAAGATTTTAATTATAAAAAAATCTCCTAATTTTGGCTAAAGTATATTCATTTTATAAGAACTGATGTTTGCAGTATTAAATTCATCTAAGGAAATATCAATTATTAAAGTATTGCTAAAGAAAACGAAACCCAACTGTTTAGAACAAATTTTGTTTAGTGTATGGTTGGGTGTACATTTCTGACTCAATGGGTGAGTTTAGGCGGCGTTCCATAAGAAACATTGTGACTCCAGTTGATCAAAATTTCTTCTAAAGGGGACCGACCTCTGCTATCAGCTGGACTCCTTTTTTCTGATCAGAGCTATTGGACTTTAGATGAGTCTCTGATCAGAACGCTGCTTTATGGCTGCCTCTTGGCAGAGCCAACATCTCTCAGTAATAAAAACAAAAAAGAAAAAAAATAATGCGCTCGAAATGGTCCCCGATCAGACCCAATGGCGTTCGAAAACTTTCCTGATCAAACACAAGTGCGCTCGAAGAGGTTATGATCGGACGCAATTGCGCTCGAAGTCGCCTCTGATCAGACAAAAGTGCGCTCGAAGAGGTTATGATCAGACACAATTGCGCTCGAAGTCGACTCTGATCAGACCCAAGTGCGCTCGAATCCGCTTATGATCAGACTTTTCAGACCAAATCGAACTCTGATCAGACCATCGCCACACCATCGTCCAGACTGTAGTTTGCTCGAACTTTCTTCCAGACCCTGTAATTTCGGTCTGGGAAGACACGGGTGTGCGCTCGACTGGGTCTGATCATAAACCAATTTGGGTCTGGGCCTCAACCTGGGTAGTTCATTACGCATTACCTTTTGCCGCTGTTTAAATATCTAATCACAATATATTGTCAGTGTGACCGGTATGAAAAGAATCTATTTGGCGATTAATTACAAAACATTCCTCTCGATCCGTTTAGTAGATTACGATAACTCTAAGTGGTTTTACACTTACTCACAGCAATGTTCACAAGAATACTTAGGTCTTTGCATTTGGTTCCATTTAATTACTATTCAAATTCGGGAGTAATGTTTTAGGCTAAAAAAATAACATGCTCAAAATGGTGAATTTTAATCCGCCAATACATACAAAATGTAATCCCTTTCCACAATATATGTAATTTACTTCCATGCTTTGAGTAACTATTTTCCATCGTTGTAAACATAAAAGAATCGTGACAAATGCAAACACGTTTTGGTCACTCGATTCCACAAAAAAACAAACTCATCGAAGTTTGTTTTCTCGAGCATTGACCACGTAATAAGCGTATGATATGTATGCATTACGCCGCTGAGGTATACCCAAATCGTCACGGGCAAGATTGCCCGATCTGCGTGTCTTTTGTTTTTTTCTATGTTAATACATTGAAAAAGAAACCTCTTTACAAAAATCGATTCTTTAGAAAAAACTGGGAAATTGCGCACCCGTGTTTGCTAAGATGTCCAGATCTTAACCTCGAACTTGAGATACAAACTGTGTATCCCATTTTTCGCGCGCTACGTTTCACGAATCTGCTCAATTTATGTATCTGTTTTTCGCACGCAGGGTAACTTTCTTTTGCACTGAATGTATTCTATTTTTGCACTGAAGGTATCTACTATCCCCAATTAGGCCTAAGTTAATACGCGTATATTAATTGATAGCAATTAAGAGAATACAAGTAGTTTACGGGTTAATAATATAGCATTTAGCGCTCAAACTTATCATTATGTTTTTTATTTGATTTGAATTGTCATATGGGAATTGGAATTGGCATCACCCAAAGCCGTTTTTAAGGATTTTTTAGAACCTGTTTCTTTTCAGTGTATTGAGAAAAGAAAAAAGTATCAGCTGATATGTTTGATCGTTGGGGCACTATTTCATTATGGCTTTTCAGGCTTTTATTTGTATTCAAGCATCATTGTTTTGAGTTAATTTTGTTAAAATTTGAAAAAAATTAATTTCTGAAAAAACCCTCAATTTTCAAATTTTCCTTTTTTTATGCTCTGTGGTTGAATTGACACTTTATTTCATAAAAATAACAAAGCGTGTAGGCAAAATTTTCAATAAAAAACAGTGGTTTGTCCAGTAGCAATTTATTAGCTCCCCTTATTCGTCCATAACGAGACAAGATTGGACCGTGGTAAATTTCGTTAAAAAAACCACAGATGAATTGAATACTGTTTTTTTCTTGCTAAGTTTAATTTAATGAGTGACTTGCATTTGAATTCAGCAAATGAATTGTTAAATTGAGTTTGTTTATTATTTTTGCGTCTATTGTTAGATTGACAGGTGTGTAGCATATTTTTTCGGGAAAAATCCCTCAATTCTGCGTCTATTTTGGATGTTCATTATTTTTTTTTTGAAAAATCACTCCGTTGCTCGACCAATTTCTGCGTAATTTTACATGTTTACAGGATTCCTTTGTTTTCTGAATCAACATAATATTTTAAAGATTTCAAGGTGCTTATTAACTTTTTTGAATCTATTTACAGGTTTACAGGATTCTAACAACTTTTTCGAAAAAATTCTCCACTCTGCTCTCTCCTAATCTTTTTTTCTCTCTCTCTTTTTTTCTATAAATAATTCTAGTAAATATCAAACTCAGAAGCAGATATTCAGAAAAGCAATTTTTCAATATGGCACTTTATAAATATTAACAGTTAAACGCAAACATTTCAATGGCAGTTTTTTTTGAAACTCAGTCATTAAAAATTTCAATAGGTCTTTGTTTGCCCATGGGTTTTCATTCCCTTTAAGATGTCTTGAAGTTCCGTCCAGGTGGTTTACCTGCTGCAATTGTACTGGAAAGGAAGAAAGGAAAAGGGGTGTATATCACATATGAAATGATTTCTACAAAAAAACATCAAAAACCAAAATTCTGAACAATTATAATTTGTCGCCTCATTAATTTGATCTTTAAAAGCTTCAAATCACTTTTGCTTGCTCAATTAATAAAGGTTTAAATTACATTTGCATGCTCAAAAGCGCGCTTTTAATTAGGTTCAATCGCGAATTAGAGATAAATTTGTGGCGAAAAATAGATACCTAAGATGAGCGGAAACGTGCTACAGGACTTGTCACCTTTTCTGCAATTTTAAAGTATCCCAATTTCGCAAAAATGGGTTAACCCTTTTTGCAAAAAATAAGATACAATGCTTGTATCCTAATTTTTTTCATTTTATGTATCTATTTTTCGCGCGATTTTTACTAAGGCGGAAACTTTGGGGTATACCTCTGCCTCCTAATGTGACATCATATATTATCTTTCATGGTTACCAAGAAGGGGCTACCCAGGTTGGAGTCCCAGTGATAATCAATCGTTCTTAAAAAGCAGTAATTTGATCAAGCATTCTACTTGTCAGAAAAATGAAAAAATAAATATAAACTAGAGGCGCACTTTTTATTTTATATTGGGGCAGAACTTTGAATGAATTTTCACATATATCTAAAGAAATCACAGGCAAAAAAGTCTGTCGATTTAAATGTTAATTTGGTAAGCAAAGTTCATTTCACTGCGTTGCATTAATAAATTTTTGCGCAAAATGTACACTTTGAGAATTTTGCTGAAATTAACTTCAACTAGCGTGAACTTCATTTCTTAGATTCGTTTGTTAATGTTGCTTAAGAAACAGATTTTGACATGAGCCAATTTATCGCAAATCTAACTTACAATTTATCTTCTTAATCTGCAATTAGTAATGCGAGGGCCTTTCATACGATTAGTTGCAGAATAGGCCTTCTTTCATTTCTGACTAATTGGCACGTTGTTAATTCTAATTCAGCTAGGGCGCAAATCATTGACAAATTCGGGTAAATTTACTCGAGCAAATTTGCCTTTAGCAACGCAGGACTTGATAAGAAAAAGTATTCTCACATCTGATGAGACTGCGCTGATCCATTTGTGCCATGCAGGAGCTGAATCCAACCAACCACCTGAAAGCAGCTGCTTCCATCCAGAGGAAGAAGAACTGGAGGAAGAGAACCAACCAATAGGCGAAGAGGACACAAAAGAGGATCTTTCCCAATCTGATGGAATGGCAGTGGTAGTAGAGTGGCTTAGTTATGGCCATAACTCTGTCCACTGCTGCCATCATTATGGTTGTAGACTGCACTCCATAAAGGAAATTGTTGGCCAGGAATTGGAACTGAAACACCAATGATCATTCGTGATGAGCAGCCACAAATCTTGAAAAATATTGCTCGATGATTCAAAATTTGTAAGATACAAAAACTGGCTAAACTTGGAATGTGTTCAAATGGTCTAAAATTGTATGTTTGGAATCCTTAAAGCTAGCAGCAGGGTTTCAATTTTAGAATGTTTTTCCACTTTATAAAAAGTTTTCCACTTTTATACACGGATTCCACAAGTTGTCCGAGGTGAGCCACAATATAGGAACTTACTTACTTTAAATTAAACCACATATATTCTCATTAATCATAGCGAGATCATAACCACAAATTTTAAACCTATCTACACCTCCCTTCACCTAGCTACCCCCACCTCCCCCCCCCCCCCCCCACCCCAACTACCCCAGCACTACCCGCCTCCCCAACCTATCTACCCACCCACCCACCCCCCCCCCCCCCCACCTACCCCTACCCCCCAAACTACTCACTCCACCTAACTACCCCCACCCCCACCTACCCCCCTCCCCCTCAACTACCCCAGCACTACCCACCTCCCCAACCTATCTACACACCCACCCCACCTAGCTCCCACCTGCCAAAAAAAATTGTCGGCATTTTAAAAACACTTTAATGTGGTTTGTTGGGCTACTTTTGTTTTTTTCTCTTGTCTATTTTGATGATCTGATTTCAGTAAGGTTAGGTTAGAGATTATAATGCACGACGATTCGAGCTATGTTTTTTTTGAAGTCTTAACATTTGGGCTATTAGTAATTTTCAGAGTGTTCAGGATAAGTTTAGCGCTGAAATGCTCTGAGACTCAAGTCCGGGAGCATAACTTTGTGCAAAAGTTTTCTTTTAATGATTTATCTATATTATAGACATAGATAGTTCCAGGAAGGTAACGAAATTGTTGTTCTCAGATGCCATGGAAAAAACCTTAACTAGTCTGGAAGCGTTGCAAAGAGAACTAATTCAAGAACATTTGATAAAGATTTAGTTCAAATTTACTTGAAAGCTGCAATGTTTTCCAAAAACTTTTTTTTTCTAAACACGCAACTTCTTGAATTTTTTTTCTTTGTAGTGAGCTTCTGGACACAGAGAGTTTTGATTTGATAACGTCAAGAAAGTCTATTGCAGTAAAACAGTAAATTTGTTATTATAGCCCAGCGTTATTTTGTTTGTAATTCCAGGCTGTTCACTGCGCTATATTATTTGAGCAGGTTTTGGAATTGTTTATTTAATAATCTTTCGTTAAAAAAAATACAAAACTTATCATAGAACTAGGTTCATAATTGGTTAAACTGAGTTAATTTTTTTGAATTAGGGACGAAATAGAATTTGTTCCGATCGACTTTAGTGGGGGAGGAACTATATACTGGGTTTTCTTTTTGTTCAGTCAATTTCGAACGATTTTTGATGTAATCATCGAAGAAAGCTGTGAGTACTGTTAATAGAAAACCAGTTCAGCGTAGAAAATGGAATCAAAGAGATTTTTTTGATTTTTGCTTTTTACAGAGAGTTATCGATGATTAAAATTTTCCGTATTTTTGACCAAATTTTCGCCAATTGTGCTAAAAAAAGGTTAAAATTGTTAACGGTAATAAGGTTGATCTCTTCTTTAAAGATAGAGGAGTGTTACTGAATAGTTCGATACGAGTTTTTATTTACATAATTTATAATAAATTTCTCAAAGTTCACATTTTTTCCGTCAAAAATGGGTTCAAATATGTTTTTAACCTTCTTTCGTTCTATTTGCTGGAAATAGACACATTAAAACTGCGGTCGTATTCTTCGTCAGCTCAAAATGAGAGCTAGTTGTGCTCTAGCTGTCTTTAACAGACCTCTGGAGTTATAATTTTGCCAGTTTTCTGCCAATCTTGTTAAAAATACCAAATGCCTTGTTTATTTTTGTTCTCTTTTGCAACCATATGAACAATTGAGTGTTTTCATAGACGCGCAAGAATATCAGAGCTGATCTCACTTTGGATCATTTTGACAATTGGATTTTAAAAAACTTGCCAGGCCTTTTTCTCAAAATTTTTCCGCATTTAAAAATTTTATAAATACGACTGACGAAAAATTCAAATCAAGGCACAATTATTGACAAATTTATTTTACGAAAAATGAAGACCAACAACAAATATTATGGCTTCAGAGTTAAATTTGTGGTTTTTATGGCTCTGACAAGCTGCAATTGTAAAATTTAATAGAATTCTTATGTTTTGCTTTCTTTTGTAAAACTTTGTTGACCAATGACTTAGTCTTCTCGTGAGTAAAAATTTAATATCAGTAAATTTTTTGTATGTATCTCACAGTTTCTTTGTTTTCATACTACGAGTTTTTGTTTCTTTAGCATATTTGGACACTTTGAAGGTTCAATTTGTTCCCTTGTCAAAATACCAGCTTAGTGACGGTCTCTTTGAAGAAAAGCTTAGTTGAAAAAATGCACAGCGTTTAAAAAGCCGTACTCTTAATTGTTTTTGTTGATTAGTTTTTGCCATTGAGCACAGTTCTATAGCAAAATTTAGTAGATTTTTTTCTGTTTTTGCCTATGTTTGTCTTTCTTTTTGTTGTTTTGCGATTGCGATATATACCTGATAATTATATGTCCCAATTGCTTCCCGAGGATATATAACTAAAACTATTTAAAGATTTCAGTTCGTAGCTTTTTATTTTAATGACTTTCAAATTGAGTTTTTTAATAAAAACGAACTTGTCAAATGTCTCCATTTACCCTCATTTTCGTCCCCTCATTTTCGTCACATATGAAGCACACTAATCAAAGATCTCAAACCTTTTTGTTGATTCATCTTTCAAACATTTTCTATGCTGTTCAATTATTGGGTTTGTTTTTGTTGACAATTCTGCGTTGTGCTATTATAAGGAAGACCCCGTTGATGTTCAATTGAGAATGAAGTGTTAATTTACAGGTTTTGCGGAAAACCACTTCTAAGTATAGAGCCCGGTTTTTTGGTTTTTAGTCTCGTGATTCAGTCCCATTAATAAAAGGCCTAATTGGCCTTCTGAGTAGTTGCAACTTAATCAATTGTTTTTTGTTAAAAACTTATGTCTGTTATGACTTTTGAAAATGTTTTGATTTTTGAGCTTTGCCATTTTTTGAAATCGTTTTTGGGTCGATTTGTAGCTTAGTCTCTGTAAAGACAGGTCACAACCCATTTCTTGTGAGCTATGATATAATCTTTATACCAGTTTTAATTTCAACCGTTTGCTTCTCGGCTTTCTTACTGCTGCTACTAGGAGTTTTCATAAAATTATTTAAGTTTTTATATGTTTGCACATTTTAAAGAATTTTGTTTTCTTTTAAAACTATAACATTAACGGTACGTCCCATTGGCTCTGAAATATTGCGCAATTGAACATTTTCAAAGCTTTTAGTGAAAGGTAACTTTCTTTTTTTGCCGGTACTTGTCCTTCTTTTTGTTGTTGTATAATGTAAACTGGAATAAAAGGCCTCATTTGCTTCCTTTGGAGATAAAAATGATCATTTTAGTATTTTCATTTATTATCTAATGATATTAATCTCTTTGAAATTATTTGATTTCAAAAATAGAAAGGTAGTTTTGAACTTCGCGCCTTTTTGCTCCTTTTTGTCGACCTGCTAACCAGTCCATTTAGGACAGGACCCACATCTTCTCTGATGTAGTATAGGTTCATTTTTTTTTGTCTAAGTTTTTTCTGATGCAATTTTGATATGATTTCTCTCTATATAGACATCGAGTTTTGATCGTAATTAGTGTTTGTAATTTGGTTTTTATCATTGTTTTTTCTAGTGGTCCTATTAACAACAAGTTTTTTCGGCCCTCTATCTTGGCATTAGTTTTTTTCAATTTGTGTTTTTTTGAACGATATGTAAGTTTTTGAAAGTTTTCTATCTTTTCGTTATTTCCAAGCCACTTAAGTCAAGAATGTGGATGAGTGGGGTCGGATAATTATGAGCGTACGCACATTAACGAGCCTCCTGGTTATAAACATTCTTAAACTACCCTTAAACAATTCAGCTGATCAAAAATAAAAAATAGTCTGAAATATATGTTAATGCAGCTTTTAAATATGTTTTCATTCATCAAATGAGTAAGTTATCACGAGCACTTACTATTTTGCAATTTCTAGGAATATTTTAAAACAGCGTTAAAACCCATTTCTCAATCCTAATTAAAATAAAATTAAGTTATAGAAAAAATTATTTCAACGGCATTTCTTGATATTAATTTTATGTATTGCCTTCGGACCATTTCACATTTGGTGCAGTGTTTGTGCAATCATTATTGTCGTGGTTTCAGAAATCTGTTCTTACATCTCCAGAGGGGATTTTTAACAACGCTTTAATTATTAATTTGTTCAAATTGACCCTATATAAATGTCCCAGTAGTAGTATTTGCCTTAGATTTGTTCCTGAGTATGTTCAAAGGACAAAATAGAAGTAGAAATAATTAATTGGTAATTTAATGCTCATTTCCGCCGTTCGATAGATACAAACTAGAAAAGGAAATACAAGTGGTGCCGCACATGAATTAAATTGTTCATGAAAGGCAGCATTATTGGACAAAATTCTTTTTCCCTCAAATATTATTAACTGAAAAACTACAAAAAAAGTGAAACACTTTATAGTTTAGGGTGTGAACAAAATTGATTGCCAGGTTAAACTATCAAAAACTTGCAATAAGTTTGTGAAATGCTATCCTGCTGAAGTGGAACAAGAGAAATATTTGAGTAGTTTTGATCAAAAACGTGTAAAAGGTGTATTAAAACATTCCATGAGACTTCAAGTTTGTAGAAATGAACTCGTGTGATAAAGAGAGTAAATTTCTCTAATATTCAATTCAAGTACAACAAGGCGGCTCGGTAATGCGCGTTCGCACATAAAGTACCCCGCTCATCCCCATTTTTGGCATAAATATCTATCTACCAAATAAGAAACAGACAGAAAACCCCCAAAAATTCAAGTATTTTTTTAAAAAAATTTTATGATTGTCTCAAATCTAGAAGCCATTGTTTATTTAATAACCAAATTTTTTAAAAGTCAAAACGACCATAATCTTCCGGGTTAAGATACGAGATACAATAAATGGGAACTGCTCAGGAAGCCAATTGGCCTATCAACAATGAGTTTTGATTTGAGTTACCCTTTTACTAATTAACATAGAAAGGATCGAAGTTTTTTTTAAAAAAAGACCAATTGATTACAATCCGAAATATTTTTGGATTGTAACAGTACAAGATTGGACCAAAACCAGCCTTGCTATTGCTGTTCGTCCATTAAGAACACTCAATTGTTTCAAATGTTATAGATCTAGATAATTTGTTATTTAAAACATCAATAATAAATGCTGCGTTTTTGATAATCATAGAGTAGAGTTAGCAAAAAACTGTAAAATTTTATTTCAGGGATACTTTTAATGGAAATGAAAGTAGGACTGGATCCCACTGTAGTTTACAAAAAATATGTCAGTTGTTTTTGGGTGAATTTTCCGACAAACTTCATCAAATGGTCTAAAGAAGCTTATTTTGCGCAATTGTTGATGAAATTTTTAGCCAAAATTTTAGCCGAAAAAAATTAAATCAGAATAGTCATTAATTTTTTTGTCTTTAAAATGTTCAACAGTACAATTGTAAACAATTTTTACATATTTCAGCAAAAATGACAAATTTTTTAGGCAAAAACTCAATTGAATAAAAACACAAAATTTGAAAACCCAAATCGGTCTAATATTCACAAAAATTTAAACCGCAATAATTCGCTCCAGAAGTTCAAAAAATGAAAACACATTTTTTCAAATCCCTATTTTACGCTGGACGGGCTTTTTAAGGATACCACTCGCTAATCTCTACGATAAATACATCGATAGGTCAAAATTGACTGAACAAACAAAAACCCATTTGAGTATATAGATCCTCCACCCTCAAGAGGGGTCGGAACAATAACGGGATGATCATTATCTATTCCTGGAACACGATCATTAATTTGTGATCCTCTAGTTTCAATGTGTATTTGCACATAATGTTCCGATCCCGCTCAAACCGGCGTTTTTGTTTTAATTGTCTACAAAATGATGAAATGGTTTTCAAAAATTCATATATTGTTCAGAAGTAATTTTTTGGAACAAAAAATAGTTCTAACAATCTGATTATAAACTTTTCTAAAAAATAGCTTCAAGCTCAATCCACTATACAATATAAATGATAATCGTTAGAGGGCCGGTCATACTTGGCAGGAAACAGAGTAAAAGACAAGACAAAATCGACCAAATCAACAAGCATTACCAACGACCAAAACTCAATGAATATCTATTTGAAAATTGTTTAATAAAAAACGCAGCATAGCATCAAATAGACATTGAACTAAACGTAGATTTTACCAGATAAGATGTGAGACCCGTCTTTTTTGGAATAATTAACTATTAGACAAAAACCAAAAGGTCAAATTTAAGAAAGATGCTTATACGTTTTGAAAACAATTGGAATCAAATTCACGAACATTAATGAAATCATTCCTTGGCTAACAAATGAAATCATTCCTTGCCTTCATTCATATGTTCAAACAAAATCCTTCAGTTCCTTCGTTATACGGAATGTCATACAAAAAGAACAGATACACGCAAATATCACAAATTCAGTTCAGTTTTGGCAAGGAAACGGTCTCAATGCCTAAATTTCATTATCTATTCACTGAAAATACTGAAAATAATCAGTGGCTCCTTATTTCAACGCCTTAAATTTGGTATAACACTTGTCATTAATGGGCAATAATGTGATATTGGGACAAGGTAACGAAAAAGGAACTTAAAATATGGAATATGTTAAAAAAATAAAAAAAAAATTAAAAAAACTAGTAGCATCAACGCCAAAAAACTATAATCTGATGGATAAAACAACAACTAAAGCTACTTCAAGATTCAATTAAATGATAATCCAAATTCTTCTTGCAGAGACTATAATAATTGGTGACAGAAATAATATTATAAATGACAAATATTCCAAAAATTGTAGCTTTCTCAAATTAAGTTTTTAAACAAGCATTAATCATAACAAGCAAAAACACTCGGATGAAAATCGTATTTAGTTCAACTTTTGGCCACTTGGGAAGCCAACTGGACGTGTTAACAATGAAATTAAACGGAAAAATAACCAACTACAAAAAACAACGAAAACAAGCAGAACAAAAGATTACTCCCTAAGACTTCTTTGGAAATAATTTTCGACCTGTCAATAACTGAGCTTTGATTTGAAATCATTCTGTTCTGCAACTAACAAAAAAACAAATGAGGCAACAATACTTTCTAATTTACAGAGCCCCATTACAATCCGAGTCTTTATATTCTAAAGGTATACAACTATACTAAAACTGGTCTTGCTATTGCTCATTGTCTATTCATACAAAAAGATCCAAGTGTTCGCGAAAAAGCTAATTTGACCAAAATTTCAGGAGATAAAAAATAAATGATGAATTTTGGATAAATTTAATTAGCGAAAAACCATTGTGTATCAATTGAAAGCATTACATATTTTCTTTAATTGCTCCACAGTTTATACACTATTAATTAGACTAGTCATAAGAACATAAAAAAACATCAATAGCTTCCAAAAGTGAAGAATTCATTGCAATTTTACAAAAACAAATAGTCGGAGCCAGAAAAACCATGAGGTTTGCTCAAAAATCTTAATATAGAGAAAATATTTGCTCATTGGACCTTCGTCAAACATAAATGGGACCACTTTCTGGTTGAATTTTTGAAAAAAAAACAGACTTGCCTGTAATTGGTATGAAAACTGGCAAAAATTGTTTTATAAAGGACAGACCCAAAAATTACTCCAAGTCATTTTTTATCGAAAAAGTCAACAATGAGACGAAAATGGGCATTTATATCAAAGACCGGCTGTTGAAAAACGCAATTCTTCTAAATGTTAGTTGAAGATCTTCTGCTAAGGAACTGGAGGTAAAAATAGCCCCAATCTGAATGCACGAAAATTGTGACAGCAGTTTTTATGTCTTTAATACCTGTCAAGTTGTACAAAGTAGGCCAAATAAGTATATTTGATGACAATTTTTATGAAAAAAAAAGAAAGCGTTGAATTTTCAGAAATTTAGAAAAAACAATTGGTTAAAACAAATCCACAATTCTTTTATATCTTTAAACGTAAAACCAATGAGACAACACTTTCAAAATTTTCGAAAAAAACAGCAGAAGTTGGTTATTATAATCTGAAATTCTGCACTTGGCAAGGTTGTTAATGAAACCAGTCAAAACTTTGTGCGATGAATATATCGATCGGCGAAAATTGGCTGAATAAAAAACTGAATTGAGCATATACCTCTTCCCTCACTAAAGTGCGTCGGAACAATAATTGCTTTCGTTTATCGTTGAAACAATAACTGAAATTTTCCTAAAATTCTGAATGAAAAAATCAAGATTTTACAAGACTTAACTAGGATTTTAATGTGTCGTTCCATTGGGTTCAAAAATTTTCCAACTTTAAAAGTTCTCCAACTTCAAAAAGGCTCCGATTCAACCTAAGAAACCTCATGGGTTGGTTAAAGAAAAGTTTTTTGATCAAATTCTTGAGCTGATTATTTGGAATTGATAGGTATTTGTTTAGACGAGAGAGGAGTTATGCTACTCAATTTTTGAGCAATTTTTTTAGGTCTATTTTTAATAGAGAAGATTTTGAACAAAATTACAATTTCAATATAAAAATGTACCCGGTTTTTGTCTGCGCATCAGTGATCATGGCAATGAAAGCAATTCTTTTTCATGTGAAAAAATACGAACATAGAAAAAAAATTTATGAAAGAGCGAATGCTTATGTTATGATTCTTACAAATCATCGCTATCTTGCGAGCCACCTCAAAAAATGTACACCTATAGTGTAAGATTCTTTCGCATCGATGCTTATCATGTAAGACCGTGCATCAATCTCGCCAGAATCTTGTTACGTTGTTCATTTTGGTACATGATTCTTTCGAGATTTTTACCAGATCTTACTAGATAGGCTTGTAACACGGACTCTACCGATCCAGGAGAGTACATAACAGAAACTTAGAAGGAAGAAACAGTTATCTGGATGTAGTCTCACCTGGCATAAGATTGCGAACTTGTTCACTTCGAATCCAAACATAGTATTACCCAATTCGTAGATACTATAACCCTGATCAAACAGGGCTATCAGGATATCGACAGTGGACAAAATGATCATCAAGAATCCAGGTGTTCGGTGAAGCTTGGGAGTCCGGAATATAACCAAAAGGACAATTGAGCTGCTGACAATGACGAGAATCCAGATTGGAATTAGAAATGAGATCTCTGCTATGTTAAGCCATAAAGGTGAGTTCTCGAATGGACTGCTGCCAATTTCGGTCTCGTTTGTATCGTTGATAACATTAACCGTCATTTTGAAATATAAATTGATGCTCGAATAAAAACTAATTGGACGAAAATTACTATAATTAAAGTATAATAAAATAATGATGTTCTATCTTATAAAATGTACCGTTGATCGCCATTTTATATAACTTTATTTTTATCAATGTCTTTTTTCCGTAGAAGCAAGTAATGGAATTTACGCCAATTTAGAGTGGACTTTTGGGTCGAAAATGTGAATTCTAGGTAAAAGTGAACAAATGATGAAGTTTTTGACTATTTTCAGATCTACCCAAGATACGGTTATGTGGCGCTACGTGAAGTTCCAACTTTCAGGTCAAGTATAACAACTGAATAAGACTTTAACGCTGTTACAAAAAAGCTTAAGTCGTACAATCACGGAAATCTGTATTTGGGAAGTGGCGCAATAAAAAGCGACCCCAATAATCGGATAGAAGTCAAAATAATGATCAAATTTATCTATCCTCAGTTGGGTTTGAACAACTGATATTCAGCTGAGGAGACCGCGTTTTGCCCACTAAATGCGCAGTAAAGTGTGAACAAAGTATTGATCACTCATTTTAAATACGTCACTACCGGTCTTTTGACAGGTCAAAATACATTGAAATCAATACATTATTTATCAATGAAGAGGGTTTTTATGAAGTCACCACCGTTCACAATTTTAGCTGAATGAAGAAATAGCCAACCCATGTGAAGACGAAGTAAACGTAACTTGACTGATGGATTATCCCTAAATGTTGTTGTTCTTGTTGTTTGTTGTTGTTATTGTTGTTGTTAATGTATCTTCTGGGAGTAATTCGACGAGGAAGAAGCCAGCCTAAGCGTCAACAAAAATGTCAATCTAAACAACATCAAATCTGAATTTAGAGAAGTGAGAGGAAAAAGTGGGAAGTAAATTGACAAAACAAATAAGACGCAGCTAATTAAACTGGAGAGAAAATAGAGGTAGCAGAATATGAACCAATCAGTGGTTAGATATTAAAAATAAATCCAAAATTAGGAAAATATGTTTGCTATTGAATCGCTCGCTTTCCGCCCCTTTAAAAAACAATTCACAAGGCGCTGAAAAATTTCCTGGTATCAATAGTTAATCAAGCTGTGCTATTTTGCAAACAATTGGCGCTTTTTAGGCAAAAATTTAGCTGCGCTTTTTTCGCCACCCTTATAAAATTGACTTAATGATGGAATTTTCCAAGGAAAACGTAAAAGGGCGCATATTTTGATAACAGGATACCACAGCTAAAAGTTAAGCACATGTATAGATTGCTTTGGGAAAAGATGAAAGCCTTGCAAATTAATTGAAATATAGAAAATTCCCTTGCTAATTCCAACTTCTCATTAGCTATTCCATTAAAACCAATCCAGAAGCTTTGATCTAAAATGCGCCACTTCCTATAATAATCGATTCAACTATCCAATCTCATTTTAGTGAAACAACAAAAAAATTTTCCCCCAACCCTACTTGAAATTTACATTTGTGTTCCCATTTTTAAGCAACAGACTTTTAGGTTGTTCGATTATGCCTTTTATGGGCATCAGTGCTTGACCGTAAAATGGTACAACGATATTGTGGACTGTGAACTGAATTCTTAATTTTGGTTTCCTAATTTTGCATTTAGCTCTAAAACTGTGCCAAAATAGTGGCCGGTGGCTATTGGTAATAAGTAATAAACGTTTTAAAAGTTTGAATGCCTAAAGCTGAAATAACTGAATTAATTTCGTGGAAGAGAAATCAATCCGGATTTCAATTAAACCTCCGAGCAAAATATCTCATCATTTAACACGAAAAAAGGTTTTCACACAAAAACAGAATTTAGCAAAATGACCTTAAAAAACAAAACAAACGCTGCTCAAACTGAGGTGCTCGTTCACAGTTTTAACATAACTTGGCCAAACCAAAAAACACTTGACAGGGAACGAGATACGCCGCAGCTTTTGTCTCTTCTGATTAGGTCCGTCAAATAGACGCTATTCTAATCTGTTAAGTCCAAAAAATCAAGTCCCAACTGCAATGTAATTAGATTAATTACATTTAAAAATTAATCGATTGATGAAAAAATGGCCAAAATTGATGAAAATATTGCAAAAGCAAGATATCGTTAATGTTTTATCCCCAAAAAATGTGCACAGAAGGAAACAAAACTTGATGCACCATATCGACATGCGAGATGCTGAAAATATTAGCTTACTATTCCACGACTCCAAAAGAAATTGATAAAAGAAACTCGTGTGACCTCTTAAAAGGCGGGATTACAATTATAAGGCAGGAATTAATTCACACAATAGACTTCTCCAACCAATTCTCCAATTTCACCATTGGAATGTAATTTTGTTTTCATTTGATAGGATCTTGTTCAAATGTATATGAAATATCAATTTTGCAAGTGTTCACATGAAATTTAGCGTAACCAAAAAAAACTAATTTTTTGCAACAACTTATCAGGGTCATACCAATTGGCATAATATTGATGTTGTTGCAAAGATATAGTATTTTGGTTACGCTAAAATTCATGACATCAATTGCAAAATTGATATTTCATATATATTTTTAACAAAATCCTATTAAATAAAAAAACAGAATTGTGCTCCAAAGGTGAAATTGGAGAACTGATTGAAGAAGTCTATTTGTAGAAGTGATTCCTGCCTCATAAATTTTGAAACACAGCGGTCTGGCTGCAAATCTTTTCTGCAACTTAATTTTTACAGAAGAATCAAAAAGTTTTTTTAGGAAACTCATTTTAAGGTCGCCCAAGTTCTTACATATCTTGATAAATAACTTATTTTCTATCCGTTCTCTAATGTGAAATCTAAGAACCAGAAAGTTTTTGAAAAAATGGGAAGAATGAATCAAATTTAAGCAACAGTAGAAAAAAGTTTTTAAAGCATGGACCCAGATCATAGTAACATTGTAAATCATCGCTGAATCAGAAAAAGTGTAAATTCAGGCAAAAAGTTCCGACAAGTGTACACAAGAAAAACAGCATTGAATTTTAAAACTTTGCGAAAGCGGGACAAAATTGATTTTCAGTCTGTTCAATCTTTGATCGGAGTAATATGGACCTTTTCACCAAAAAAAAAACAGTTAACAAGCTAAGCTTGCAAGAAAACAAGAAGCAGTAATAGTTGAATTAATTTTGATTACTGAAGCTATCATGCTTCGTAATTCGATTTTTTATACACTTTTGCTTAAAGATTTTGGAGTTTAAGACATGCCCTCAGGCATGCCGTTTCATTCTCTGCAGGATTTCTTTCTCGCTGCTAGATTTTATCTCTCAATCAATCGGGCCCAAAAGTTGGATTTCATTCTTGCTGCTTGATTTCATATCTCAATCAGAACCACGACTTTCGAACACATTCTCGCTATTGGGTCTCATTCTGCATCTACACATCTCATTGAATGCAAAAATTGCTACTGGATTTCATTCTGACCGCTTGTACAGATATCTATGAATGCAGAGGGTATATGAGGAACAGTACTGATCAAAAACACTGGATGAAAAAGAGAAAGAAAAGAAAACACAAAAACTGAAAATAGTACGCTCTCCTTAAAATTTTATTTCCTTCAACCCATTGCAAAAATAAAGAACTTAGTGCTCTTCTTGTCGTGTTCTTTTTCTCAGGGTGATGATTAAAACAACCGTCTCCATCTACTTAACTAATTCGTAACCATGTGGATGTACAACAAAATAGTAGCCTCAAAAAACTTCTTAACAACAAATTGAAAAAGTTTCCAAGATAAATATCTATATATAACAATTAAATTTAACATCATTTCACAATTTGTCCGCCTTTTAGGTTAGAAAAATGTATATGACTTTTATAGTCTAATCAATGTTAAATTGAGTAAGGAACAATTTCTGATGAACCAGCCAAAAAAATAAATATCAACTACTTTCTTCATGAGTTATTGATAACAAGTTTAATCGACAGTTTGGAGAAAAGCAACGGCCTTACTGGTGAACTGTGACAGAAAAGCTTGCAGATTTGTTTATAATAAAACTATATTGTCTTTCCGACAAAAGCAACCGACCTATTTAGAAAAAAAAACAAATTGAGCAACAAGAGAATAAAGAAAATCAGTTGTTCAAATTTTTCATCAACCCCTGATAGAAAAACCTCCCAATTGTTGATATGAAATAAACCAACACCAACATGGAAATAAACCCCCACAGAAGTAAAACAACCACGGAAATGAACCCCCACGGAAGCAAACCCTAACGGAAAGAGGCCCCCATTTGACTATTAAAGAGCTGCCCATTTAGCACGTTCGGCCATGCTTTGTGGGCCATGACCATGGCTTAGTGGCCCATAGGACATCCAAACAAATTATCACAACCGAATTTCAGTTTTAAAACATGGGTTTATGTTCGTGGTTGTTTATTTCCTTTGGGTTTATTTCCTATCTCAAATTAGGTGGATTTTTTTCGGTGGGGGTTTAATTCCTACAACCTTTTTTGCACATGTCGGAAACAATGTTTCTAATTTACAGATTAGGATCAAGCCTGTGCCAAAATTCAAAACATTTCCTCTAATGATATATTTGCACACTAATAAAACTGATATAAACATTGGCGCATTGTTGCATCTTACAAGATCTTACAAGGGTCCTTCAAACTTCTTGAAAAATAATTCCTCATAATTTTGTACTAATGAGGCAAGACTTTACAAGAGGCTTACAAGAAACAGACTGAACTTAAAAGATCTGAGAGGGTAACTAGGTTCGACCCTTACAAGATTAGCCCATAACTTTAATATTAACCCATAGGTAGTCTCAGCGAATCATTAAGCTAGAAAATATATCCACATCAATGAAAGCTAGAATTGCTATATTTCAATTGAGCCTAATGGTTATTTTTGAAGGTATTTAACAACAGTACTTAATTTTTGCATTTCATGCAAATTTAATTGGCCTACGTTCGACCTTCAAAGATTATTTCCGTCTGGCATTTTAAACTTACGGCTTTAAAGTATCCTACTGTTTTCTGCATGGCTCTGCAACAAGACAAAAGCGGAGTTAATTATTCAGCACAAAAAAGCAATCAAAACATATGCAAACAATAGGGCTGGTATGCACATGTTAGGGGAACGGAGCGGATTGGTCAACTAATCGCATTACAATTCTGAGCTTAATTAACAGACGAAACGCACACTAGAATGAAATTTACGCAATTTGATTTGGTGACTAAGGACTTTTTAAGGAAAAAATTGTAGCAAATTTTGTTGTGGAGAAATTAATTATGATTCATGGATACAGACAGACTTTTAATTAAATGAACGGAAAACTGTTAAGGATAAAGCCGACAGGCGGACATTAGTTTTCTGCGTCTAGCCGTCCTCTAATATGAATAATTAACAATGGGGAAATATGGGACAAAATGGGAAAATTTGAATTGAATTTAACCAACATCATATAAAAATGTAGTAATATAATGTCTGGAGGGCTTTTTGAGGAGCAGTACTAATCATCGAGCTGATGAAACAGAGATCAAAAAGAAAGAAAAGAAGAAAAACCAACTGATAAAAACGGTAAATTTCGTAGATGCAAAAACGTGTTTCAAAAGAACTTGTGTTGGTTAATCAATTGGTCGGTTGTTCATATTGACTTTCTGTTATGACAGAGAAGTGTAGATAGAACAAAGCATGGAAAACGTTGCTGTTTCTTAGTGAACTCTTATTGAAATCTTTTGGGACAAAGCTCCTAAAGCATGTAAACAAAACGAAATCTAAATCCAGTTCAAATCGAAAACGACAAATGTCCATGTTCATGGATTGCTTTGAATCAGTTTTTATTATGGCAGTTGATAGACCGCATTTCACCTCCCCTAAAAGGGTTCGAACCGCACACCAACTGAATGTTATGCACTTCTTCTTCCACTGCGCCATCTCTCACTAACTGCTACAATTTTTGTTTTCAATATAAATCAAACTCACTCTACTTTCTGTAAAACATGCCCGGTGAATTTTTGTAAGATTTGCAAATTTTAGCGGTGAAATTACAAAATTTAGCGGTGAAATATGATGATTTTTTTGTAATTTCGCAACTTACTCTAGTGGTGAAATTACATAAATTCACCAGATAGAAAAAAGTGCCAAACAGATGTAAGATGAAGGTGTAATTTTAGGGAGGAGGCTTAAATCTAACAATTCCTCCCTTACTCCCCATTAATTCCACTACATTCTCTGCTGATCTCACCCAATTTTAACAATTTTTTTCTAAGCGGTTAATTTACGTAATTTCATCGCAATCACCGCTTATCTCACATATTCTGGACAATTTTATCAGAGCGCAGAACTTATGTAAGTTGACCGCTAAAAACAGCGGTGAAATTCTTTCACCGCCACCAGGCGTTAATGTTTCTTTTCACCGCATTCACCGCCTGATTTTTGTTATTTCAACGCATTCATTGCTTATCTTACATAATTTTGCGTTGAATGGCGGCGACACCTCGACGCGAGACGCGGGATACACAAACACACACAAGCACACTCAAACCAACCCACACACACACACACACACACGCACGCACGCACACACATATACAGAAAGACAGACATGCAAATAAATTCACTTGTGCAAAGCACCTACATACACCCAATCCTATTTAACCAACTATGAAGCTGGCTGCTGTTGATAACTAAACTTTATTTACCAAACCATAGTAAAAACCTGTAGAAATTTAACAACCCAATTGTGTAGTTTACATAGTAGATCAACGAAAGGCGAGCTTACTTTCTAAAGTTGAACACGGAGTCTCGGTAATGTGTGTTCGCATATTGTTCGGACCCCCAATTATAATTTTGACTTAATTGTCTGCCAAATCAAAAAGAGAGACATTCAAAAATATGCATGTTCTTCGAAAGTGTTTGGTTAATGAGTAATTTGTCATAGTGCAAACCGTTGAATGAATTTTTTACTGCCTCATTGGAGAGCCGATGATGCCTGCTATTAACAAAAATTTGAGACAAGACCAGCAACAAAGAAAAACAAAACATCATTGCCCGCCTTGTTCAAAATCTTTATCTGTTTTAGAACAAAAACCACTAACGAAACTCAAAATAAAAATACCAGAACCTTAATTTAAAAATCAAATTGTACTTCACCACAAAGCAGATGTGACGTGTCGTTAGTGTGACTTTGTAACAAGTCCAGAAGAACAAAAACAAAAGAGGAGAAGTCAACCACAAGCTGTCAACGAAAACTACTAGATAGAGTCTGTTGTAACTCTCTCGAAGCCATTCATTAACGAAAAAATGATTAAATAAGGCCATATTGGAGAACCAAAGGTATTTGCAATGATGCGATTAGGAGATAAATTGAAGATCAAAGTCAATAAACAAAACAACTGTTAATTACGACCAATATCAATATATATTTTTGACGCTTGATAAAAATTTCAAAACGGAAATAGATTACGCCAGACAAAATTCTAAATAGGGTCAACTGAAACAAAAACTAAAATATCAACATCGTTTTCTACAAACGCATAAGATAGAAGTCAAAATGACAACCGATAATACCAGACAAAAATCTAATTAGTATCAATTAAAACATCAATTAACATAAAGTTCTCATCAGCAAAAATTTTTATCTTTGTCTCAAGAATATGTAGGACTGGCATCAATGAGATTAATCAAAAAGTAGACAGAAAAAGAACAAAAAAAGAGCAAAATTTAAAAATACCTGTATAATTTTGAAAACAAATTGGTGTCGAAATCGTTAAAACCATTAGCTGCTCATTAAAGCCAGATTATATGATTAAAAGCTTTCATCATCTGGCTGTTGAGAATCGTCATCAATTTTGCATCTGAATTGTAAACAAAAGAAGAAAAGAACAAAATTTGGTCGAATAATAAAAAATTTTACAAATTAATCAGATCACGAAATGTTTATGAAAACAGAATGTAACGGAGCCACAACATCACTAATAAAAAAAACCTACGAAGAAGATGAAATTTTTTTCTCAACAAAGAAGATGCAAGTTGTGGTTAAATTAGAGTGGCAAATTGTCAGAAATGAAATTCAAAAAATTGTAGAAATTCAAAACTTTTATTAGTTTTTTAAAATAAATATTTTCCAAGTCTTAAAAACTCAATTTCTCAACTATATTGAATCAAAAAAACTTTTCAACTCTTCGTGGGACGCCAAAGATACCTCAAATTAGTTATCAATAAATCAAAAGACAACAAATCAACGAAGAGTACAGATAGATCTCCGTATTTCACAAAATGTTTGAAAGAAACCCATTGTTAAAGCCTTTATATCCATGAGCTATCAATTGAACAGATTATGATTATGAAAGTTTACTTGAGTTGATTTTGAACATCAGCAAGCCTTCATTTCAAATGCACTATGCACGAAAGACAACAAAATTGACCACAAAAAATGACCGGTATCAAAAATTTTCTGATTAAATTCTGAAACCCCATAGCGTAATAGCTATTAAACCATCAGCCGCTACATAAATACAAAGAAAGGATTACTGTTTGCTCCAAGAAAAGAGGAAGGCAAAGGTCATTAACAAGAATTGTCATTTATTCAGAACTCGTGTTATCAAAACAATGAAGACAATAATCAAAATTAGAATATCTAGACAGATTTGAATTTCTCTCACTAGAGAAAATTTGCAATTCCTATTTTCTGAGACTAAACAACAGGTTGAATCAGCATTGAAATAGGTGAACCTAAATAAGCAAACTTCTGAAAAAAAAATATTCAAATTTATAATAGCCATTAGAAGTCAACCATGAGCTTTATATGGAATCATGTTTAAAGTTTATGGAAGCCAACTTGATCTTTATTCGTTTATTGATACTCAGTCAAGATAATTCAAAATGGACCACAAATGCGGGCAAAACAGAAGAATTCAATTCGAATTGAAGAAAATACTTTGTTGAAGTCATAGAAATCATGAATTTATCTCCGAAAACGTAATATATGATCATGCGGTCTCATTTTGACAAAAAACAAGAGCGGTTAGTGGTTGAATCTTGATTGCAATTTTTTTAAGGGTATCATTTTTTTACCGTCAAAAACCACGAACAGACCAAAACTAGCTTTGATTTCGCGCCGCGTTCAATAATGACAGTTGATTATTCCATTTGTATTCAGAACAGATCTTTTGGCATCAAAATGTCAATATATCAAATTGAAAGATTCATTTTACATAATGATTGATTTAAAATAGCAAAAAACTGGCAACTTTCTTTCCAGAACACTCTTAAGAGAAACGGAAGTAGAAATAGCCTCACCTTGACATGATTCAAATGTCTGTCAGCAGTTTGAGGTATGAACTCCTGGCAAATTCAAAAAAAAAATTCCGAAGAAGTATTTGATGCCATTTTTGATGAAAAAAGTCTATATTCTAAAAAAAACATAAACAAATGCCATTTCAAGTTTTTAAACCTCAATTTTTCCATAGAAAATACCAAATTCAAACAGTCTTTTGCATTCCACAATCAACGCGTTACGGGCGTTTTTTGATACCAATAACAACTCTCTATTATGAAAATATCGATTGGACAAAACTGACTGAATAAAAAACCCATTATAGTATAGAGTTTTTTTTTAGTATATAGTTTTTTCTCGAAATAAAAACAATTCATTTGAAAAATCCAGCTGCCACAGATTTTTTTAAACAAATAGAAACAGTTGTGCTGATTTTCCTGCAAAAGAATTGAGATTAGTTTTTTTTAAAGATCGTTGAAAACTTTGTGCATAAAATTTTGTTGAAATATAATTTGTATAAAGATTTAAATATGATAACAAGTTTTTAAAGTAGATTGTTTGGATTTTTCACGGGTTGAGTGATGAAAAAAACCATCTCTGATTATCAGGCAACCCAGAAAATTAGATTGCTTATAAATCCACAAAATTATCCACAATTAAAAACGCATGAACAAAAGTAGCTTGCTCTATTGCATTTACAAAATCTTTAAAAAACAACTTGACAATAAAAGCTATCTAAGGACTCAACTCGGTTATTGCTATTTAATAATTTTAAAAAATTAAAAAAGGATGTCAACAAATCTGGTTTCATCAGTTGGAGTCATCAAAGAAAAGAAAATGAACTAATACATCTTCAGAATTTCTTCAGAGCGTCCTGTTTATTATTCTTTACAGTTCAACATCTCTTAGATTTAAAATCAGATTCCCATTTTAACATTGTTACAACTTTTTGAGTAAAATTTCTTTTTAGCAAAAAGACACCAGTAAACAGAAACAATAGTAAGAAAATCACTATTATTCTCGCCCCGATGATAAAAGAATTTAATAAGTCTGAGCAGGATATAAATTTTTGTATAAAATTCAAATGTTTTTACGGGAAATGTAAAGGGAAAGGTTTGTACGCGAAAGGTTGATTTTTTCCAACTTTCTTGAAACAAATTATTGAAAGTTCAATTTCAGAATAAAAGAAAAGGACGCATTTTTCAGATGAACATTTTTTTTTCAAAACCAAAAATTCTAAAATTTGTACAGATGATAAAAATATGCCAGCTCCGCTACAGCTGAATCCCTATTAGCAAAAAACAAGCCAATGATCGACATTACACTGGGAAACTTGTGTAAAAAGAAGCGCGCGTTAGTAAATGGTACACTTTTACCCAATATATTAACTGTGAATCTTAATTTGCTAGCTTTTTTTGCCTGGTTTGGTTCATTTAGCGAGGGGTATGGACCGACCATTGAGAAAACACTATTTTAAGAAATGTCATTGTGTGCTGCCCCCTTTCATGTTTGAGAAGCTCAGGAGGACTGGTTTAAAAATAAATTATGACACTCGTTTAATTCCTCTTTTTTTGTGAAGAATAACTTCCCGGGTTGACCATCATAAAAGAAACTTACCAACCATAAAATGCCATATATGGATGTTATGGAAACTTACTAAACATACAACGATCATTAAAATTTTTGATTTTGGCTGAGAAACAGTCCAAAGAGCTACATGCAGTTCCAAAACAACGTTTCTGTACATAAAATGTAAAAATTCTGTAGTTCATTTTTATGGTACCGTACTTACCATAAAACGCCATAAAAAAAATTTTTATGGACCGTTTCATGGTTTCAAATTTTCCATAAAAAATTCTGTAATATAAAATTCCCGATTTTTCGAGGTTATCTTACAAATAAAATCAAAAGACCAGTCTTAGATTCACTAAACGTCAAAAAACAAAAAATCCACTTTTATGGTACCGTACTTATCATAAAACGCCATAAAAATATGGACCGTTTTATGGTTTCAAATTTTCCATAAAAAATTCTGTATAATAAAATTCTTGATTTGTTGAGGTTATCTTCCAATTAAAATCAAAAGACCAGTCTTAGATTCACTAAACGTCAAAAAACAAAAAATCCACTTTTATGGTACCGTACTTATCATAAAACGCCATGAAAATTTTTTTATGGACCGTTTTATGGTTACAAACTGTCCCTGCATACATAGTTCTTGGATAGAGCTACAAATAATTGCTTGCAGTGTTTGTTTAGTTTCTCAAATCGGCATAATCAAATAATTATCAAGGATTAAATTTAAAGAAAAAATTGAAGTAAAAATTATATTTTTGAGGGCACGCTTATTGTTTCTGACGATTTTTGATGAACTACTCTACCAATTTGGCATGGCATAGTCGCGTTTTGTTGACTGTAAGTTTTCTTAAAGCTTGCAGTCTTCAATTGGTGTCTAAATTGGCCCGCTCAGAACAATATTAAACTGTAAATTTCAAAAATTTAAAAACAAATGATGTTTTAAATGTTTTTCTGTAATGATGTCTTTTTTCTTCTAAATTGGGTTATTGTTGCTTGCAAATTGTGTTATTTAAGCTTTTAAATAATTACAATTTGCCTTATAAGACTCTAAAATTTAAAGTCTCAATGTTTTCGTTAATGTTTGCTTTTTCTCGCTTTTTGTCTCAAAACGCAAACATACTAGCCAATCCAGTTCTGAATCTGCAAAAGAATTGGTCAGAATAAGTGTTTTGGAAGAAAAGTTGGATATGTGGTAGAAATTACAATTTGCCGTATAAGACACTAAAATTTAAAGTCTCAATGTTGTCGTCAATGTTTGCTTTTCTCGCTTTTTGTCTCAAAACGCAAACATACTAGTCAAACCAGTTCTGAATCTGCAAAAGAATTGGTCAGAATAAGTTTTTTGCTAGAAAAGTTGGATTTGTGGTGGAAATTACATTTTGCCGATTAAACGGAGACACTTTTTAGCCTTGGTTTTTTTAACCTAGTGCGTGCTCAATTCTCCAATAACTATTTTTTTAACTCCACCACTGCCGGTCCCAAGCCCGGAATGAAAAAGGAGGAGGGCAACAAAAGCAGAACATACTGGAAAAGTCTCAATGAGTCGGTTTTTAATTCGACATTGAGACGTTTCCTACAGAAGTTAGCTATATTTTATTTTTTTTAGGTCTTTTCACCAAACTTACGTATCATAAAACGGACCATATATGGTATCTTACTAACCATAAAACGGACCATGTATGGTATCTAACTAACCATAAAATGAACCATATATGGTATCTTACTAATCATAAAACGGGCCATATATGGTATCTTACTAATCATAAAACGGACCATAATTGTTACTCATAAATTACCAGATTCTCCATAAAAAGAAAAAAATTAATGGAAACTTACATATCATAAAACGAGCCATAAATGGAAACCTACGAATCATAGCAAGATCATAGAACGAAAACAATTTATGACTTTTATGGGCCATATATGGTCCGTTTTATGGTAAGTAAGTTACCATATATGGTCCGTTTTATGGTAAGTAAGTTTGGTCAACCCTGGTTCTCAGAGAATTTTAATACAAACTTTTTTAGTCAAAGAACTTCTATTCATGATAAAGTTGCCGTCCGATCACTTTCATTTATGGCAAATATCCCACTTTTCGGAACATGGAGTCAATACAATATAAAAAATAAATTTCCGAACTGGTTGTCGATTCGCGTAAATAAGTTGGACAATTTTTTAAGATAGCTAACTGCCATAATAGTTTCCTTGCGCACATTTATTGATCATAAACTTGGTTGCCATAGTAACGAAAGTATACCTGGATATCGTAGAAAGGACAATAATTATGAGGTATGCTGATTTATAATGGATATAATGGAAAAGGTCAGTTTTTCACGCTAAATATTAAAAGACGAAAAATCAGCCAGTTTTATGACGCACGTTCTATTAAAAAGGTGACACAATGAATGATGTATATGCCTTCTGCACTTTTGCCGCTTTGTATTTAAAACAAAACCGACAATATTCTTTTGTATCACACCCACGCATTGCCGTGGGTCCCTCTATTGGGAAGTTGAAAGCTCCCCAGTGATAGAAATATGATAAAATTTGGCTAGAAGATTCTTGGTAAGAAAATGTCTTCATACGCAAGAACGTACAAAATCCTTGCAATTGCTTGAAAGAATTACAGGCACTTCACCAATTATTCTATTATTGGGTGTCAAAACAGCATACCCAATGTATTAAAACACCCAAAATAAAACCAACATTTTTTCCTAATGTTGAAACTACCAGAACGATTATTTAGCATAATATATAGCTAGTGCATTTGGACATGCCTTGAGGGCCGTGACCATACTTCAGCGGTCCGTGGGACATGAAACTGTTGCAACCGAACACGTGATTACATTATCAACTTAATTATGAGAAAAGATTCTTGTAATACTGAGTGATAATATAGTGAGATAAATGAACAAGAGTATCATAGGAAAGAAATTGACTATAATGACATTGGGTATTTTGGCACATTGAGTATTCTGGCGTTGAGTACTTTGTCATGCAACCAAGTTATTGTATCATGAGGCTACATTGAAAGTATAAAGTGACAAGGAGGCTCGTTATTGTGCGTTGCACATGATGTTACGACCAGCACTCATCCACATTACTCACTTAAATGTCAACCAAATGAAGAGAAAATAAAAAAACAAACTTGAATTTTGAGAAACCGTAACACAAAATACAAAGCTATTAAGATAATGCCATGCTCATTTTTATTGCCATGCTCATTCAGATAAAACCTTAATTACACAAATTTACTTTTTTCTTACTTCAAAGCAGATGAGACTTATATTACTTATACGAGGCAATTAGTCGACAAAAAGAACAAATAATGAGGCAAAATTCAAAAATCAACCAAAATTATTTAGACAACCATTAGCTTTTAACAAAAAACTCTTGATACATTTACTAAAAATTCAAAAACAAGCCAATACGACCTGTATTTGGTCAGACAAAGCCACAGAAATGGACTAAAGATGAAGAAAAACTGAACAGGTTACAAACAATTTGATAAAAGAACAAATTATTGAAGCCATTCAAATCTTTCTGATCTTTCCTCTTATCTGAATTTTGTGTTTTTTTTTATTTCAATAATTACTTAAATTAAGTCAAGTAAAAAATACTGAAAGATGAAATAGGTTAACTTGGGCTTCATTTGAAAGTCATTGGTGTCTGTATTTACGCGAATAGAAAAGGAACACAAATAACGACCACAAAAAAATTTTTTATTAAAACGCATATTGTTCAACAAACAAAACGTCAATTACGACGTAATACCATTAGACACCCTAACAGTGGATGGGTCCTCATGATGAAGAGAAATAGTTACAAGTTCACAAATATAACAATAAGACTAGAATTTTAAAAAATGTTTGAAAAGAAATAGTATCGTAAATTTTAAGGCTATTCGCCATAAAATTACTGCATTTCGTATGTTCTTTTTTTCAACCCTCAGTTAGAAGACCACAAGTTCTCGCAGCGTTTTGCGAAAAAACAAAGAACGAGAGAACACGCAAAAAGCGCAATCTGACCAAACAATATAGAGATAAATGTATCGAAGCCTATAAAATTGAACTATTTTGTATAAATTTTTTTCAAACAACTTTTCAATAACAGTGAATGCTTCTTTGTAACACTTTGACTTCAACACAACCAACAAATATGATCAAAAGTATTAAAACCACAAAGTTTTTGGGAAAATCCGTAATATCAAAGCCATAAAACGAAATTCAATGGCTTTCAACAGAAGTAAAAAAAAACAAGTTACAATAAATTATGCCTCGATGGGAAATTAATGACTTGTATCAAATTTAAATTTTTATTAAATCGTCATAGTAAGTCGTATAACTTTGAGAACGACTACAGATACAGGCAGAAAACAAGAAAATCCGAAAAAAAGCAAGAAGGCAATGTCTAAGCCAATAAAACAGTACGTTTTTCTGTAGAAAACTCATTATGATCAATTTAACGTCGTCTCTAAGCCAATGAAAACTTTTAATAATAGAATAAAGTCATGAGATTTCAATGGGGAACCAAAATTATGAAAAATAACCAAAAATTAATCAAAAAAATGAAATGTCGCAACATCGAAGTCATAAAGACAATAGTTAGACAATAAAACCACCAAACAGATTTTTTTGGTTTTAGCAGAAAAAAAGCGACCTTGTCAAAAGTAAAACTGACTAGTAGTTTACAGAAAACAGTTTAACATCTGTTATTTTTGAAAATTTTTTTCAAGTCTCAACAGTCATTAGCTGTCCACTCAAATTACTAAATATGTTCGCTTTCGGCTCTTTAGGTAGCTTTTTGCTTTTTATGTCAAAGAGTCTGTGCCATATGACTACAAAATTATGCTAAACTCTCAAAAAGAACATCAAAACCTAAGTGAAAAATTACGAAAGCTCATAGTCGGAGCCATAAAACTATGAGCGATTCCTTGAAAACGAAATACTCGTTCATTGGGGATCTTTGATCGTAAATGAAGTTTGTCATCAACAGAAACTTGATTTGAAAATTGACCAGTCTCTAAGTGACTCAAAAAAAATGAAATAGTTATTAAAATAACAGCTCTCAAATAGAAATCGATTTTTTTATAGTGAACTTCCTTATGAGACGAAAACTAGCCATTTTCATGGCCTTTCGTCTATTAGAATCACTAAACTGTTTTATTTGTTTTATGGAATGTAATTTTAATTTAATATGTTCAGAGAAAAATCTTTATTTTGAACAAATATTACGCTAAAAGTGTACAAAATCATGCCAAACATCACGTGTTCACACATAACTTTAAACCTCGAAAAAAAGGATATTCAAAAATCGTTTTTTATTTCTGAACTCTACGCTGGACGAGGTTTTCAGTGATATCACTCTCATTTCTCTACCATGAATATATCGATCGGCCAAATTTGTCTGAACAAAAAAACTCATTTGAGTATATAGTTCCTCCCACCACAAGTGGGATCGGAACAAAAATTTGAAACGTTTGGCACGCAGAAATTGCACTACGATACATCATTTTCGAGGCTAGAAACAGCGCTAAAAATTTCAGTAAGAAACATAACAACAGAAAAACAACGATGAGTCTAGTACGCCATGAAAAAGAATGCAGAATATTTTAACGGTAGTTGTTAGCCTTTTTCTGTTAGCCCCCTTCAAAAGCGTTCCTTCAAACAATGAGTAATTTTGCAAGAGCATCAGTTTGTTTCGTTTTTTAAAAAGAAAATGCCCTCAAATGCTCGTGCCCCCCCCCCCTCTCTCTCCCTTGGTTTATGTTGGAGACAATCAGCACTTTTTGAACTCAATTTTCGGCACGAAACATATTGGTCAACATTGGTATTGTGGTCACAGATGTTCAAAAATATTCTGAAAGAACTGAAAAAGAATCAAAACAGAACAAAAAATTGAATAATTTTTAGATACTATATATACTGACTGACGTAGGCTGGAAAAGTTACAGTTCAAGTTTCTCTTGAAAACGTCAAATGCTAACACGTGTTGCGTCAAAACATATCTAGCCTATCTTTGCTTTGTTCGCTTGCTTTATGCAATATAATCCCTTTACCCAAATGGGCTATGGCTAATTAGCTAGAGGGATATAAAAAACACGTGAATTTGAAATTCTGAAGGCGGTGACTTGCAAAACTCAGATAATAGGACATTCAGTTATAGGTCGCTTTAGGTATTTGGTATTTGTTTAAATGTCAAATGTAAGGAAACATCACGTCCCCGAATTCAGTTTAGAAATTCAATCACATGTTGCTTCGTATAGTATGTACATATTAATTTCACAGATCGATTTCATCTTGCCCCCTGAGAATAACTTTTCTAAGTAAAAGTGTAGGTTAAAAAACTCAGGTGCGATTTTCCATTAATATTTGATTAACCTGCCTTCTAATAGAGCAAAAAGGTGGCGATAGTTATTAAAACTAAGGCCATGTTATAATTAATACAAATATGAAGTGTGTGTGTGTGTGTGTGTGTGTGTGTGTGTGTGTGTGTGTGTGTGTGTGTGTGTGGTGTGTGTGTGTGTGTGTGTGTGTGTGTGTGTGTGTGTGTGTGTGTGTGTATGTGCTTTTTTGTGTCGGGTTAGGGTGGAGTTTTGTTTACTTTTCTCTAAAAGGAAGTAAAAAAGTGCACTGAAGCAATAATGCTTAATTTGAACTAGTTAATATTTCCGATGCCCAATATACCCTGCTAGTTATAACTTTCTTGTCTCTCTACAAAAGTGAAACCAGACACTACCTTTGTTAATACCGTCAGAAGGAGAATAATTAAATTTTTGCGTCTTCAGCTAATTGAACTTGGGTTACACGATACAAGGGGACTGGTAAATTAGATATTCCCTACTTAACTAGATAATCTCATTCAAAAATGTCTCAAGTTTTCTAACCAAAACTCCCATAAATCAGCAATCCCTTAAACATCCCCTTCCCCTGTGCCCAACCTCCACTGCCACTCTTACGAACTCCCCCCTTCAAAGACACTTTTATATGACCCAAAACCCTATCTTGCTCAAAATCAGACACACTTTCAGCCTGTTTTTAAAAAGATTAATGAGAAATAAATTAAGGAAAAAGCGGATCCAAGTTCAGTGAGTACATTTTTAAAAGAAAATTTGAAATTGGCAAGGACATCTTTGTGTACGTTAACTGGACTCAGTTTATGGAGCCCGGGTCTAGGAAATAAACCCTCACACAAAGAAAACCCACATATTTTTAGAGAGGAAATTAACCCCAAGGAAATAAAGCCACAGAGATAACCGGAATCATTCCGTAAAAAGTAGCTCAACAAAATTTCATAAAGGAGAGTGAAGCAGGTGGTCACCCGAACCTTATTGTCAAGCCTTGTTCAACTACATCATCAATCTTAGGACAATCTAGAGAAGTTCCAGGAAATGTTGGAAAGAGAACTAGAGAAGTTACTAAAAAAAGGACGAATTGGTGGTGCCAATTTGGCGAATTCTACCAAAAACTTATCAAGAACACTGGGAAAACATTCGGCAGTCTGAATGCGAATAGATGGAAGCGGGGAACTAATGGGAAACTTACTCTTCTTAGTGCGAAATACATAATTTTGCGCATGAAAACAGTATAAACAAGCCTTCTATTGTGCCATACATGAAATATTCGCAGTTAAATTTTATAGAGGTAATGTTTAATTTATTTCATTGGAACCCTATTTTGTTGCTAGATTTATTTCACACCTTTTTTTACTCTTATAATTTTGTTAACTTCCCGCGTTGCTGAACAATTGTCTGTTCACCCGTTATTTTGACTGCACAGATTTGAATAAAATCTTAATCTCAATTTTTCCATTTAGAATAACTAACTTTATATAAATCTTGTCTTCGCTCTGCCTTTTCCTTGAAGAAAACAACAGTTCTGTAACGCCTAACTTAACAGTCAATCCCATCTCGCAAACTCCGCTTAAAAAATAGGAAGTGCTTTCGCACAGCGAAAAATAAAACAAAAATTCTCTAGCTCGAAATAGCGCAATAAGCAGACGACAAACAAACTCCCCTTGGGGAAGACGGATTCGTGCACAGGCCAACACCAGACGCCCACTTCGCTGGGGAAAAAGAGAACACAGTAGAAACTAGTGGCAAAGGAAAGTAGTGTATAAGATACACACTGCTTGGCCCAAAACCCGAAAAGGTACCCCTGCCACTAAAGCCCTTGTATAAAGAAACAGAACATGTATCTTCCGTAGAACCAGAACGCACGCAAACGGAATGCGAGAAACGCACAGCAAACGATGAATTGGCAAAACAAATGTCAGCGTACAACCGAGGAGTTCTAGTTGGAGACAAACCATGGACTCTCACGACAGAAATGTAGATCCTTTAATTTAAATCAGCATTGCGGTAGAAGGATAACGAATCTTTAAGAGCGAAACACACACACATTAGTGGACAATCACACAATAAGGGAAAATTGGAGCTTTGTGGAGGAAGCTTTTCAGCAGACCAAGTAATTTGACTTTCAATAGACACGTGTTCTTGATAACAAAAACAACGATTTGGAGGCACTGTAAATTATTTCTTTTGAAAGCGTAATGAACTGTCCAGTAATTGTGATCCAGAAAACGAAGGAGAAACACTCATAGAAAATGTTTAAATGAAATTAAATTGACCCCCGAGTTTCAAAGGAGCTTCTCAACTGAACTATGAAAAACCTCAAGGCACTCGAACTAGCAATCAATATTGAATTGTGAAGGCAAAGCAAACATCAGATTTAGACACACAACAGTAAGTTAGCTTCGACAAGCACCAAAGCTAACAATTCTAACCAAAACTTTTGCCATCCGTTTTGAGAGTCGCAAAATTTCATTCCCAAAGCAACTTCACTTACACCGCCGTCTCACGGTCAAAAAAGCTGATTTGCGTAGATCTCAACACACAAAAGAATTGTGTCGCGCGCGGAAAAAGTACAGTAATTGTGTTTTAGCCCTTCTTTTCTCTAAATCCTACAGAAAACTCAAAGTCTTTAAACAATTTGCTCAACGAAAACGGCCAAAAAACGGTGAACGAAGTTGATCAAGATAAAACAGCAGAAAAATTTGTCAATTTCGTTGAATCAGAAACACTGAAGTCAAATTCTATGATTCTCAAGATAGCACTTCAGTTGACACTATGCTGACAGTAATCAAAGAATATTAAGGCAAAATAGGGCTTCTGATTATGCCATTGACAATTGGCAAGATTTCAGTCCCGCTACTGGTCGATTCTGGAAGCAAACGCATTATACTGAACTCTTCACTTGGAACACAATATGCCTAGTCTTCAAATCAAGCACACTGTTTAACGAAATCAAGTCAACTGCAAAAATGTTCTAACGAGACAAAATAATTGGACAAATCTGAGGGTCAGTAACGATTGATGGTTGGAGCATTTAATTGTGAAAGATATTATTGAAAAACTGTTTCTTTGCATTCCAATCTCCTTCCCACTCAGGAGGTAACACCATCAACAATATTAGTTGCTAGTGTTCGGTGAAAGTGCGCGTTGCAAAACCTTTTCCCAATTTTTTGACCCGAATTGGATGCTTAAAGAGACATGTAGCCTAGTCAAAATTTCATTGAACTTTTTAACTAAAACATCAAGTGGGAAAACTAATCCCAATCAATTTACCAGATAAAGTTAACATGGAATTACAAAAATCGATCGAAAAAAACTTGAAAAGATGAAAATTTATTCGGATCAGTTTTTTACATCTCCAAAGCTGATCAATGCAAAATCAATCAGGATCAATCCAAGAAAAATTTGTTTGATTCCCAAGTTCTTAAAGAGCCGTTAAAAAAAACAGCAAATGTTGAGCATCGATACGCTGATCTATTCAAAATTTCAATACATTTGTGATCCCGTGATACAAATAGAAACCTATATCTCTACTATTAACTTGAAATACACGTACAGTAAAGTAATTTACATCCTGATACAGCAAAACGTACGCGCGTCAAATTTGATGCTTCTTATTCTGGATTAGGTGCTTCATTAGAGTAACTTACTGTAGACGATTGGAAACCACATCAAGAGTTACTTATACAGCAAAAAAACTAAAATAACTACGGATCATCGAGCTTGACTTTCAGTATTAACTTAACTTCTTTAAAACAAATGTTACAAGAGCAGTTCAACAGTCTTGGTTTATTTTCTCACACTCTATCAACTTTCTATAGATTTATTTCGAGGCGCTAAGATGGTTTTGGTTGATCATGTCTCTCGTCATCATTTAAACTATCTAAAACAGTTTCAACCTACGACAAAATATTTATAGTTTATAAAAATAGAACTGACTTTTAAAACGATTTAATCACTCGATTTAAAATCAACCACTTCCGTGAAATACTTGCACCCACACACTGTTTAGCAGATGAAACTGTTCAACAAATGACTCGTCAAGTTAGCACGTATCCAAATTCGATTAAGACTACTAATACTTTCGCAAAGCAAATATGCGTGCAAAACTGCAAAACATCTGTTGCGACGCTAAATCCTGTACATAACAACAGTTATAATTTATGTAACTCTAAACATGCATCAATGGCGTCTCAGATAAAGTAAAATCTTACTCGCATTACAATATCTTTCCAAAACAGCTGGTTGACAGCATAAAATTTAATGCACCTGCTCATGGAAAACAAAAAAATCTCGCATGTTCCGAAACTTTGAGCCAATTGATTCAAACTCAAGGCACATTTCTTGCAAATAGATTTCCTGCTGAAATGTCAGTTATGAATCATCAGATATGAGTCTGTCGAATTAAACAAAATCAAAAAGCAGTTGTCCTCATCTATGAAGAAAACCTCAACTACCTTACGGTAACGAAGCTGATTTAGATTTGAGCAAACACTGCCCGCTCAAAAACCAGCCGTAACACCCATACCTTCCTCATGTGACATTACATCTAATCAAACCACCTCTCTAACAAGTAGTCAACCAATTTATTATTCAAAAAATACAAATCGAGCTTTTAGTAAAAAGTTAATTGCCTCAATTATTGTGCGGTTCTCATGCAAATACGATATTATATTTTAACAATGAACGAAAGCCGTCTCAAAGTTTTGTTAAAATGTTAAAAGATCATGCTAAAGGATTTGAATTGTCTAACACTGTTGGTGGCTATATATGAGCAGAGAACAGATTTTCAAATCAGCAGAGAGCAAAACATGCAATGCAGTAATTAGGAAACTCAAAACGTTTACTCCCGCGAAGCTATTCAAACCACGCAAACCATGTAGCGATTGGACTCAGGAGTCTTAAATTGTATTTTGAAGACCCACAAATGATGAAAAAGGAATGAAATTTCTTTTTCAAATTTCAATAGATAAAATGACTATGGATCAAATGACTGCGAAGCCTAACGGTTCAAATGTATATAAACTTCAAACCTGTACAATTTGTACCACAGAGTTTAGACTTGATCGAGCACCATTCTTGGTCCTCGTTCAATCAGACTCGATCAAGCACCATGCTGAATCGGTAATCAAGCAAAAGCATGCTGCACCCGCAATTGTAATGAAATTATTGAAGCTTATCGAGCACTATTATGTTAATAATCATAGCGCTATTTTATTGGAATGTCTGATGCAAACAATTAAACGATGTCTTGCATTTATCGAAGAAAAATTACCAAAAACAACTCTATACCTAAAGGCTGCTTTAAAATTTGTATGGACGCATAAACAATAAAAGAGCTTGAAGGTTTGGCCTTTCGAAGCACACTTTGGCTGATAACCAAACACTCTGGTGAGAAAATTATGTCTTGTCCCAGAATCATCTACTATCTCAAATGAGGAATTATTATATCTTTATAAATCTATTTTTAGAAGAAAAAACTTTGTTACCTAACTCAAGTCTACCTAACAAATTTTGGCAATCGGGGTATACAAGTAACCGGGAAATCAAACTTGGAAAGACTCGCGCAACCCCAGTTGCTCATGAACGCGAGGCAAAAGCATCGGACGGCAAATTTCGGTCAAAGACGTCGGCAAAGGCCTGCACACTGGCTACATTTGCAGCAAGAAGGGTACATATGAAGACGGCCCCAAAATTTCTTTTAAAAAAGTTGCAAAAAAATTTTAGTAGATGGTTTCACAAAAGTAGAAGCAAATAATAATACCTACAAAATAAAATGAGTCTCGAAAATTACCTCTCATCATAAAAACAGCGGTCTCGTCAAATTCGAGACCCAAGTAGAACAAAATATTCTCTTAAAGTGTATGCAGATTAACGTGACCCCAGAAAAAGAAAAAAGACTGAGGAAACAGCGTCTTCTCATATGAAAGAGTTCAAGAGAAAACAAAAGGAGGGTAACAAAAACTCAAAAAGAGTGACCCAGGCAGTAGAATGTTTTCTAGCAGAATTAAGTGTTTTCACGCGCAATGTAAAATCGAATACCAGAAAAACGCGACTTCTTCGCCATGCGAAATCCTCCTACAGAAGTTGATTGCCGCTTGTTGTGTAAAAGACCTAAATTCAAGCAACGAACGCTCAAAATGCAGCTCTCCAGCACAAGAATTCGCCAATTGAAGATTCTAATGCCAAATTGAGAGCAAGTGGCCGTATTTGACGAAGTCCAAACTATTACGGTAAAATCAAATAACAATCAAATTTGCAAAGTACAGCTTCACCGCCAAGAAGACAAAAAAGCTCAGGCGACGAAAAAAAAATTAACCAACGCTTGCTCCATCTACACCTTTGTTGAAGCAATTCGAAATACCTCAAGTTCCACCACAGTTGAAATGTTCTCTAGTTATTGACGAAGTATCACCATTTGATTCACGAATTCGATACGTTTATGTTCAGCACAACACAAGTCAACAGTCAAACCAAATAGCTTTCCTGCTCAGATGTCAGTTATGAATCATCAGATATGAACCTGTCGAATTAAGTAAAATCAAAAAGAAGTTGTCCTCATCTATAAAGAAAACATCAACTACCTTACGGTAACGAAGCTGACTTAGATTTGGGCAAACACAGCCCGCTTAAAAACCACCCGCAACTCCCACTTCTTCCTCATCTGGCATTATTTCTAATCAAAGCACCTCTCTAACAAATAGTCAACACAATTTATCATTCGACAAAAGTATAAATCGAGCTTTTAGTAAATCGTTAATTGCCTCAATTATTATGCGGTTCTCATGCAAAAGCGATATTATATTTTAACAATTAACGGAAGCCGTCATAAAATTTTAAACCCTTCTATCCATTGGTAATGGAAAAAATTGTCCGTAAATTTATGTTCCGTTCGCGTGGACTATAAAGACGCTATATAGAACGCGCTGCGCAAAGCACTTGTAGACGATTTGCATAATTTATACCCAGTTGCCCATGAACGAGAGGCAAAAGCATCGGACGGCAAATGTCGGTCAAAGACTTCAGCAATGGCCTGAAGATTGGTTCCATTTACAGCAAGAGGGGTACATATGAAGACGGCCCAAAAATTTCTTTAAAAAAAGAGTTGCAAAAAAACTTTAGTACATGGTTTCACAAAAGTAGAAGCAAATAATAATACCTATCAAATAAAATGAGTCTCAAAAATTACCACTCATCATAAAAACAGCGGTCTCGCCAAATTCGAAACCCATGTAGAGCAAAACATTCTCTGAAAATGTATGCAGATTAATGTGACCCTAGAAAACAAAAAAAGGACTGAGGAAAACGCGTTTTCTCATATGATAGAGTTCAAGAGAAAACAAAAGGAAGTTAAAAAACACTCAAAAAGAGTGACCCAGGCAGTAGAATGTTTTCTAGCAGAATTAAGTGTTTTCACGCGCAATGTAAAATCGAATACCAGAAAAACGCGACTTCTTCGCCATGCGAAATCCTCCTACAGAAGTTGATTGCCGCTTGTTGTGTAAAAGACCTAAATTCAAGCAACGAACGCTCAAAATGCAGCTCTCCAGATGCCTAATTTAAGACATGTCTTCGCTCTGCGTTATCATACAAGCAAACACCGGTTCTGTAAATCCCCAGTTTAACCGCTGTTCACGCATCGCGAAGTCCGCTCATGTTCAATTAAAATTGTGTTCGCACCGCGATAAGCTACAAAAATCTGTTCTCTTTGTTTACCACACATTGTTTACCTCAAAATTTTTCTTTTAAAAAATTTAATAGAATGGGTGGAGTACAATGCAGGTAAACAAGTCTCATAGGTGGACTGAAAAATTTTTGCCAGAACAGTTTACCGAGATTTTTTGTGCTCTAATTTAGTTAAATAATTTATAAACTATCCGCGCAATCGAATCTTCAAATAGAGCCTCAAAATATTCTTCAAAGCAGACCACAGAAAAAGCGAATTACTGAACCCTTTTAATGACAATACAAGCTTGGCGACTGAACTCTCGCAACTCTCAACAAAAAAGGAAATCATAATCGTGGTAGTAACAACCGCTCCCAGATTGAGGTGCGCGTTAATGATTAGACCAATCCAGACTAAAATCAGCCATGGTCAGACTTTAGCTCTTTAATGATCAGATTTCTGCTTGTTTTTTTTTTAATATAATCGTTTGTGGCTCGTTTTTGGGTAGACCCATATAGACCAAAACCAGCCGTAATCAGACCCAACCAGACCAGTTTTTGGCAAATTGATAAGTTTGATACGCAGCACTCGTTTTTGAAAATTTCTGCTCGTTTTTGCCTCGTTTTTAAAATTTGGCCCAAAAGTAATATTAAAAATAATAAAATTCAAAATAGTTATTAAAAAATAAAAGCTAGTTACTAGTTTTGCAATTTACCTGATTTGCACATAATATTTAAGCTCGATTCAGTTGCTATGATTTAATTAAACCCTACAATAGTTTCTCATTTTTCTCCAGCCGACTGCTGGTCTTCCACAACTGTTCTCTCACTGGCTCGTCACGGAGCCTGGGTGCAGTTAGACGAAACGACATCCTGAGGTACGTGGCCTGTCAAAATTGTTGAGAAATTTTTTCCACGTCGTGATGGAAAAATCAGATCAAGCTTCGAATAATTAATAAAACCAGCAACTAAAATGGCTTTAGTTATTCACAACCATTCATCTAAAGGGCCCCAGGTCGAGGTGTGCGTTAATGATCAGACAATTAAAAACGCACAGGGGGGGGGGGGGGGGTAAAGCGCGTTTTTGATTGCATGGACGAGCAACATAATAAAGTCTGCCTACATGAACGAGCTTCCTAGTCAAAGTCTGCCTAAAATCTGATCATTAACGAGCTAAAGTCTGATCATTAACGAGCTAAAGTCTGATCACTAAGTGAAGAGTGTTGCTCAATGAAAACGAGATTTGTAATCCATGAAGTATCAACAGCACAATTGTTTTCGCTACGACTCCAAAACGATAGGGATTGTTCACAGCAAGATCTTTGCAATTGAACGTCCAGGAAAGATAGCAACGATAGAAAAAAATTAAATTAAGCAAATTAGATAGTAACAACGACTTGATTCGATTGCTGTGATTTAGTTAAACACAACAATAGTTACTCATCTACTGGGCTTCGACTACTGGGCTTCTACAACACTTTCAATCGATATGCGATGTCAATGAAAGGCTGTTTAAAGTCAAACTGAACAAATTTTTCGTCATTTTTTACAATAGCTGAGTTTCGAAAATTCAACGGCATAAATAGAATCCAAGACGAAAACGACGAAAATTCAGTCTAGTCTAAGAACTCCATGTAGACGATTTGCAACGATTTGCGCGATCTTTTCTGGTTGTGCCCCCTAACATAGCGGCTGCATAATATTTGCACCCCCAGACGCACGTGTCATATTTTTAGATAATGATATAATGTGTAATGAATGGTTCTCTGTAACTGGGGGGTGCATATCGTACTGGGGGCCTAAACGGAAAAAGATCCAATTTGCGTTTAGATACGGAAGTGAGAACGATTAGTTGGATTAAGATAAAGTGACCACATTACATCTCCTATTGAGACTGCTACATATTAGATGGCGTTGCCTTAGTTTTGATTAATTACTGAAAATAATGACTAGCAATTAAACTCGCCCGGTGTGCATTTAGTTTAAGCAAGGTTTCGTTAGCTCATTTAAACCTTTCAATTTTATCTCCACGCAATTTTATTTTAAATTCCACGCAATTTTATCTTTCGCAGCGAAAAATTTCGCGGGTAAAGCAAACATGCCAGCCTTTTGACAGGGGAATCAAATAATTAGCTATAACGGAGATAAGATCAAATTAGCTCAAAAAACCCAACTATACCAAAGTTGTTGTTTGTAAGGTAAAGTAACATCCAATAAGAGACACAAAGAAATGTGGAACAAATTGAGGCAAGGTATATAAGAGCAAAATAATTCGCGTTGAAAAACTTCGAAGTTATTTACAATCAAAACTTAGCACACTGAAACTACAGATAAAAACTGATTGCCCTTATTTTTAGAATTGAAACTAATTACTTAACATTGTTGGCCTAGCTCCAATTTGCGCTATATGAATTTGTTTTTCGGGTTTTAATGTTTTTTCCGTGCTGGCATCATAGCCCACAAATTTGCAAAAGAGCAACAGGGAAAAGCATCAGTGAAATTCGGCTAATTAAGACAAAAATGAAGAAACCTCGGAGAAGCAAATCTACCAAGGGAAAATTTCCCTTGCTACAACACAACAACACTAACAACACGATCAACAACAACAAGAAAAACGACACGAAAAACATGAGCAACATCCGGTGACTTAGGATAGCGCCTTGTCCGAGGTTGGAAAAGTTGAACAAGAAGCGCTCATGTTGTTTAAAAAAACTGCAAAATGAGCTGAACAGAACTGAGTAAACCTCAGCCCGATTTTTAAGAAACCATTTTCATGTGTTTGCTAGTTTGTTTTCGTCAGTTAATTATCAAAACTGAACAACTTACCACTAATTTGCTTCGTCCGACACTAGTTGTAATGAAACAATGCACTATTCCACAACTCAGGCCAGCCTTTAGCTGGATTCTGCCTCTATTAGGAACTCTTTGTTTCCTCTATAAAATTCGCTTTAGGCTGGCTTTAGTTTTTCAGCATCATAAATTACATAAATAATAAAACCAACTGCTTGAGCTAAGACCAATTTTATTCCTAAATCTGTAGTAACTAATGTGAGCTGATGTGTGCAATTAGTAACATGGGTAGCGCCCCTCAATTTTAATTATGGCAATCAAGGACTTTCTCACATAAAAAACGGCTTGTTTAAATTTTTTTCGCCTTTGATAGGATCCCCTGTAACAATAATGGTCAAGGAAGCGCATAAACTATTGTATTTGGTATCAATGATATCCACTGCCTTAAATACAAACGAAAACGAATCTAATATTGACTAAGGTTTTTGATAGCAGTAATAATAGTAGGATGCTTTTCGATGCAAATTCTCTCAACTACATCAACAGTGGCATGTATGGAGGTCCGAATAAAGAGCTATGTAAAAACTGCTCATTAAAATTACCGCAACTATTCAAGACCCGCTTGATAATAATTCGAATCCCTTTAACTCCGTACGAATATTTAACAAGACGCTCAAGGCTAGTATTTTTAGTATGTCTGTGTTTCAAATGAATTTTCTGAACAAAACAAAAGGCATTATTAGAAAGCAGGACTTTAAATCACGTAAATCTATTGATCAGGATTAATTTTGGTTTGTAGCAACAACAGCGGGGTTTCTTGTGCTTATTAGGACAAATAAATTGTGAAATTGTTCCAAAGCAATGAAAACGGAGAGTAGATTATAATCCAAGACGAAAATGACAAAAATTCAGTCTTGACCAAGAACTCCATGTAGACGATTTGCAAAGATTTGCGCAATCTTTTTGGTTATGCCCCTAACTTAGCGGCTGCATAATATTTGCACCTACAGACGCACGTGTCATATTTTTAGATAATGATATAATGTGTAATGAATGGTTCTCTGTAACTGGGGGGTGCATATCGTACTGGGGGCCTAAACGGAAAAAGATCCAATTTGCGTTTAGATACGGAAGTGAGAACGATTAGTTGGATTAAGATAAAGTGACCACATTACATCTCCTATTGAGACTGCTACATATTAGATGGCGTTGCCTTAGTTTTGATTAATTACTGAAAATAATGACTAGCAATTAAACTCGCCCGGTGTGCATTTAGTTTAAGCAAGGTTTCGTTAGCTCATTTAAACCTTTCAATTTTATCTCCACGCAATTTTATTTTAAATTCCACGCAATTTTATCTTTCGCAGCGAAAAATTTCGCGGGTAAAGCAAACATGCCAGCCTTTTGACAGGGGAATCAAATAATTAGCTATAACGGAGATAAGATCAAATTAGCTCAAAAAACCCAACTATACCAAAGTTGTTGTTTGTAAGGTAAAGTAACATCCAATAAGAGACACAAAGAAATGTGGAGCAAATTGAGGCAAGGTATATAAGAGCAAAATAATTCGCGTTGAAAAACTTCGAAGTTATTTACAATCAAAACTTAGCACACTGAAACTACAGATAAAAACTGATTGCCCTTATTTTTAGAATTGAAACTAATTACTCAACATTGTTGGCCTAGCTCCAATTTGCGCTATATGAATTTATTTTTCGGGTTTTAATGTTTTTTCCGTGCTGGCATCATAGCCCACAAATTTGCAAAAGAGCAACAGGGAAATGCATCAGTGAAGTTCCCTCCAGTTGCCGGAAAAACCTGATAGCCCCATCATTTTCGTCTAATTAAGACAAAATTGAAGAAATCTCGGAGAAGCAAACCTACCAAGGGAAAAAGTCCCTTGCTACAACACAACAACACTAACAACACGATCAACAACAACAAGAGAAACAACACGAAAAACATGAGCAACATCCGGTGACTTAGGATAGCGCCTTGTCCGAGGTTGGAAAAGTTGAACAAGAAGCGCTCATGTTGTTTAAAAAAATTGCAAAATGAGCTGAACAGAACTGAGTAAACCTCAGCCCGATTTTTAAGAAACCATTTTCATGTGTTTGCTAGTTTGTTTTCGTCAGTTAATTATCAAAACTGAACAACTTACCACTAATTTGCTTCGTCCGACACTAGTTGTAATGAAACAATGCACTATTCCACAACTCAGGCCAGCCTTTAGGTAGATTCTGCCTCTATTAGGAACTTTTTGTTTCCTCTATAAAGTTCCCTTTAGGCTGGTTTTAGTTTTTAAGCATCATAAGTTACATAAATAATAAAACCAACTGCTTGAGCTAAGACCAATTTTATTCCTAAATCTGCAGTAACTAATGTGAGCTGATGTGTGCCATTAGTAACATGGGTAGCGCCCCTCAACTTTAATAATGGCAATCAAGGACTTTCTCACATAAAAACGGCTTTTTTAAATTTATTTTGCCTTTGATTATATCCCCTGTAACAATAATGGTCAAGGAGGCGCATAAACTATTGTATTTGGTATCAATGATATCCACTGCCTTAAGTACAAACGAAAACTGATCTAAAATTGACTAAGGGTTTTGATAGCATTAATAATAGTAGGATGCTTTTCGATGTCAATTCTCTCAACCACATCAACAGTGGCATGAATGGAGGTCCGAATAAAGAGCTATGTATAAATTGCTCATTACAATTACCGCAACTATTCAAGACCCGCTTGATAATAATTCAAATCCCTTTAACTCCGTACGAATATTTAACAAGACGCTCAAGGCCAGTATTTTTAGTATTTCTGTTATTCAAATGATTTTTCTGAACAAAACAAAAGGCATTATTAGAAAGCAGGACTTTATATCACGTAAATCTATTGATCAGGATTAGTTTTGGTTTGTAGTAACAACAGCGGGGTTTCTTGTTCTTATTAGGACAAATATCTTGTGAAATTGTTCCAAAGCAATGAAACCGGAGAGTAGATTGAAATTGATTGAAATCCATTGGTGTATTATTTTACTAAAAGAATGAAACCTAAAAGCAATTAAGGTATAAAGTATAAATATCTCGGTGGTTTACAGAGAATTGCCTAAAATCTTTCAACAAATAAGGCAATGGCATGCACACAAACTCCTTGATTAAGTTATCAAAGCTTGAAAGATCAATTTATCACTCCCTGGTGCAGCTTTTGTGTTCCTATAATCCAAAAAATCAAATGCATAAAAGTTTGATACCCCTACCCATCCCATCAAAAGAGGTAATTCCAAAAACTCGATGTGTTGTTAACTTCGTACGAAAAAAAAAGAAACATTAACTTAAGACTTCATTTGTTCTTTCACAAAAGAAACAAAATTTTTACCAGGCTCAATGTAGCCATAAAAGACTTCACTCAAACGTAAACAATTTAAATTTGAAAACTTTAATATCAAAGTGGTAACGCTAACAAGAATTGTAAAAGAAAAAAATACCCAAAAAAACTTTAGTTTCCTCCGAGTTTGTCTATCGTTATTATCAGATGGAAAGTCGTTAAAAAATGTTCAAAGAACAGACAGTGCTAGATCCTAGGGGCAGAGAGAGCTGCCTATACAATTCTTCGGACGAGTGTCCATAGCCGATAAGGATTACCGTCGAGAATGCATGTACTTGCATAAGGATTGTTGAGCAAGAGTCATGAGTTTAGCAACATTCTAAAATTATCGAAACGAGGAAAACACGTAACTCCGGTCAACTTAAGGAAACCTTAACATGAGAACTGTTGAATCATATGATTGGCCTTCTACACCCAGTACAGAGCCTATACTTTAGGTCAGAGTGTTCAAGCAAAATGTCACTTTACCTAACAATGTTAAAAAAACTGCTAAATTTGAGTACACTTTCGCACAAGCAAAATTTTCATGGTGAAACTTGCGATGCTGAAGAAAGGCGGTTTGTATAAATAGTTTGGTTATAGTTCAGAGACGGAGTAGACACCTGAGTTCAAATTGCAAAGTTAAAGAGTGTTTGGGAAGGAAAGTGCGAGACTTTTTTGACTTTGAAAACAAATTAAAATGCTCCACGATTGTGGTATCGAGATTCCTGTAAATGTAAGACTTGATATATAATTCTTATTTTGATTAATAACAAAGTTTGACTGATTGCATTGGTTTTCTACTTTTGATTCTGATATCCTGAGATATTGTGGAAATCCTGAGATATTGGTCTAAATAACCTATAAGTACTTGGTTGTATTGATAGCTATACTTCCGTGAATAGTTTATTTCATTACCTGCAAAGGAAACTGTTTTTTACTTGCATCAAATGTCTTTTGTGTACATTTTTCACAGAGCCACTCTGACAAAAGACTATACATAATTGACAGACGAAATCACTTCTCCGTTTTTCAACCCCTTCAAATTTGTTAGAGATTTGAGCGCTAGCCAGTCCCCAGATGAAAGACTTCTAACGGCAAAAATACAAAATTCTACACCCAGTAATGATGTTCTTTTGGCGTTTGGTTCAGGATCAGACATTCGTCATAATAACCATTGGCCTGAAGAAAAAAATTCAGTTACTAGTTATCCATATAAAAAATTGTAAACAAAATTGGATCATTACTTCACAAAAGTTTTCCAAAATTGGATAGCATATCAAGGATCACTCACTAACATAGCATCAAGGATCATTCACCAACATAGCACCTAACTTTGCGCATTCAAATTACACTCAGAAAGAATGGTTCCAACGTTTTTGTGGTCGTATTTGTAGCCATTACATGATTAGTCAATTTTTGTTTCCAAAAAGAATATTTTGGAATACTTTTCTGATACGTTTGTCGAAAAAGTTTGGCACATATTTGATAATGTTTTGTCTATCGTTTGACTTTAGGTTTATGGTTCTGAACTCTCCCAATATGTCAAACTTTTAATTGACGGCTATTCAAAACTTTGTTGCGATTGCTTTAAAGCAAAACTTCTTATCACCTCGAAACCTGAAATTAAGATAGGGAATTGCGAGACAATATAAAAGAGTTTTAACGGACTATTTCAAAAATTATCCAAAAGAACACTCCAATTCAACTTGGAGTTAATTAATGAGGAGACATCATATTTACTAATACAAATCAGATCCGAGTTTCTAGAATGGGGGTTTCTTCGTGAGAAAATTAAAATTTGACGAAGTCTGGCAACCGTAACCCCAAATGTAACTCGAGTTCTCTAGCATTTGCTTTCATAATGGATAATTGATCACTCATAGTTCATATAAATGAACAGTAAGGTTGTTTGATTCCATAATATGGTCTCTGAGATTCAGTTATTTTTCAAAAACTACGTATAAAGTTCAAACAAAGACTTTTAAATCCGTTTTTTAGGACAGAAAGGAGTCTATTATCATTACATGTTTGCCCATAATGATCAGACACCCCTTCTAATCAATAGTTTTCAGTTAGCCTGTTCATTTTTAATATGGCTATGTCAATTGAGAAGGCATCACCAGAACATCATTCTCCTTTAAATTGTGAGTCGGAACGTTGATATATTTAAAGTTAAAGAAACATATAAAATGAAAAATAAGGTTAACAAAAAATAAAGAAAAGGTTATCACACGCTTGTCCATACTCCTAATTGTGAATCACTGAGGCTTAGGGCAAATCTAATGTTACAAATTAAACGAAGAAAAAATATTTAAAAAGATTAACGAAAATTGGAAGAAATGAAGAAAGGCAAAGCGATTAAGACGTTCATACCCTAAGATAATTCACAAATTATTTGCGCTGTTGTAAAACACTCATAGGCTGTCGGATAAATAAAAATCATATCGCATTTTTGTGAAAACATACACCTAGCAAAAGCCCATATGTGATTGAAACCACAATTATTAATTAAATTGTCGTATATACAGTAAGTAATCATCTTGCCCAACCCCCCCCCCCCCCCCCCCCCAGTAGTATACAGAACTCAAAACTAATAATCAAAACCAGCAAATCAAGCAATTAAAACGAACACCTCCAATAACAATTCAAAAGAGTATTTATATTTCTCAAGGAAACTGACTACAAAAGAGACATGACGTGTGTTAAAGTTTCGATGCAACGAAAAATTCATTTGCCTGTCAACAACGCGTTGTTATTATTAGAACTAAAGCTGATTTATAAAGGGATAATTATGACAGAAATAAATGTCGTTAATAGGAAACCTTTAACATCTCGACAGAAATCTAAATCAAAATATAAATTCAAATGTGAATTTTGTTCCCGGACAGTAAAATGATGAATAAAAGGAAAAAAATACCATGGCTCATTTGCGTCTATCAGTATCACGTCTTTCTAGCCTTCTACTGCCATCTCTAATATATTTTACAGAAAGTCTGTTAAATTAAACTCTACAATATTAAACTCTCAAATTAAGCGCTACAAACACTACAGCGACACGAAAAAAAAGAAAAGAACAGAAATCCCCCTCAATAAAATTATGTTATGTTTGATCTCTAACACTTTTTGAAAAGAAAATAGAAATGAATATGGATTACAAATGTTTGGATCACCTCAGTAATAATCTAAACCAAATTAAAAACGAAGCAAAACTCAATTACGT
>NC_134470.1:17120495-17210495 GCF_964194025.1 Convolutriloba macropyga
ATATGCGTAATTTTTTTGCGAAAAGCGAGTCTGCAAAATAACAAATTTAAAACACTCAGAAGCAAAAAAAATAATTATTTTTCCGCAGCAGTACAAAATAAAACGTATTATAATTGCCAAGTGTGTTATTGCGCAATCATACTGAGCAATTAAGCTCGATTTGTTATTTGTAAAACTTTTTCCGAAGAATATCCAAAATTGGATTGTTCTAAAAGGATCTTATTTTTGTGGCTGGTTTTTTCAATAAAATACACTTTTATTAATTTCAAAACCATAAAATACACTGGTTTTAATTTCAAAACCAACAGCGGCACTGCGAAAGGAAATAATGAAAAATTAAAATAATTGTCTCCAAGGGTTGTAAAAGTTTACTCCGCATACAATTTCCTTGGTTATAATTGCATGCGGAGAAATCCATTTCAACTCATTTTTAAAATGGCCTAACAACCAAGGTGAAAAAACTGATATCAATTTGGTGAGAACGATATATGCAAACATTTATTCCATATAAATTTTTGCGGCTTCTAAACAACTCTTTAACAATTGTGGCCAACTAACTTATACAAAACAGGGCCGGATGAGCTCAAAGGTTTTTTAACCGGTAAAACAAAATATGCTTGTATCAAGCTGGAACGCAACCATTAGGATTGATTGCTCGATAAAGGGAAGAATAAAAGCGCAAAGATAAATATTTTTTTATATAATTTGGCAATAAAAACTCTAAAAAGCGTATAAAGGCTATAAAAACTCTAAAAAGCGTATAAAGCTTCAGATGTGAACAGAAACAACAAAATAAATCAAACTTGTTAACTTTTAAGCCACAATAACTTCTCAAAAAGTATTTAAAATGAAGCTCGTTCATGTACTTTACTAGGAATGCGAAAAATTTTACTAATATGATTTGATAATCGTTCCTTGGAAACAAGCTATAAGATATAGAAAACCACAGTGGTGCCCTAATTCTGAAGACCTCGTGTTTGGTGATTTTTCTTGCAAGGTTCGTACAAGCCTGCCATATATCTTCCACTATATCCAACTAATCTTTCAAATTTTTTTAGGAAAAAATGACGTTTTGCAGCTGGTTCAGGATCTTGCAATGAATATATATATATATATATATATATATATATATATATATATATATATATAGTATGTTATAAGCAACAATTGGTTGATTGCAAATGAATCTACAAGTATAATTGTTTAATACCTTTCACTAAAGTTTTTCACAAAATAATCTTATTAGCACTTCATCAGTTATCTAAGAGTTCTTAAAACTCAGTTCCTGGTGAAGGTTCCTCCAACGAATATTTAGAAGTTCGACGTCACAATTGCTGCAATACCCGGGTTGAAGTTTCTTTGATTTCATACAAGGACCATATATGATTTCATACTGTTCATACGTGATTTCTTAGTACGCTCCTTGTATGAAACCAAAAACAAATAAGGCCAAAGAAAAATTACTTTAACTATATTTTCATAAAATCTGAAGCGGCTTCAATTGCGCAACTTCAATTGTACCTATCAAAACTGATTAATATTTTTTTCAAGAAAGTATCTTTCCAGACTCTTTAAAAATAGCGTCAATACTGCCTCTACATAAAGAAAGTGAAACAGTGAACCCAATAACTTTCGCCCAAAATCTCTCCTATCAACTCTTGGTGAATTTTTAGAAAAAATTATTCTAAATCGAATTCTAATTATTTTAAAGGCTTTTAAATTTTAAATAACAAACAATTCTGCTTAGGAAAAATAGGAACTGTTGACGCAGTTACCAATTTGGTTGAGTTGATACGAACATCAAAACATTCTAGTAGGGAGCACACTTTTTGCCCATTTTAAGATTTACGTAAAATTTTTGATATATATATTTTATATATATATATATATATAATATATATATATATATGTATATATATATATATATATATATATATATATGTGTGTATATATATATATATATGTAGATATATATATATATATATATATATATATATATATATATATATATATATATATATATATATATATATACCTATATATATATATTTATCTTTATATATATTTATATATATATATATATATATGCGTGTTTTTTTGCGAAAAGCGAGTCTGTAAAATAACAAAATTACAAACACTCAGAAGCAAAAAAATAATTATTTTTCCGTAGCAGTACAAAACAAAGTTATTAAAAATGCCAACTGTGTTATTGCGCAATGATATTGAGCAATTAAGATCGATTTGTTATTTGCAAAACTTTTTCCCAAGAATATCTCAAAAATGGATTTTTCTAAAAGGATCTTCTTTTTGTAGCTGATTTTTTCAATAAAATACACTTTTATTAATTTCAAAACCATAAAATACACTGGTTTTAATTTCAAAACCAACAAGCGGCACTGCGGAAGGAAATAATGAAAAATTAAAATTATTGTCTCCATCGGTTGTAAAAGTTTACTCCGCATACATTTTCCTTGGTTATTATTGTATGCGGAGAAATCCATTTCAACTGATTTTTAAAATGGTCTAACAACCAAGGTGAAAAGACTGACATCAATTTGGTGAGAACGATATATGCAAACATTTATTCCATATAAATTTTTTGCGGCTTCTAAACAACTCTTTAAAAATTGTTGCCAACTAAATTATACAAAACAGGGCCGGATGAGCTCAAAGGTTTTTTAATCGGTAAAACAAAATATGCTTGTATCAAGCTGGAACGCAACCATTAGGATTGATTGCTCGATAAAGGGAAGAATAAAAGCGCAAAGATAAATATTTTTTTATATAATTTGGCAATAAAAACTCTAAAAAGCGTATAAAGGCTATCAAAAGTCTAAAAAGCGTATAAAGCTTCAGATGTGAACAGAAACAACGAAATAAATCAAAATTGTTAACTTTTAAGCCTCAATAACTTCTCAAAAAGTATTTAAAATGAAGCTCGTTCATGTACTTTACTAGGAATGCGAAAAATTTTACTAATATGATTTGATAATCGTTCCTTGGAAACAAGCTATAAGATATAGAAAACCACAGTGGTGCCCCAATTCTGAAGACCTCGTGTTTGGTGATTTTTTTTGCAAGGTTCGTACAAGCCTGCCATATATCTTCCACTATATCCAACTTATCTTTCAAATTTTTTTAGGAAAAAATGACGTTTTGCAGCTGGTTCAGGATCTTGCAATGAATATATATATATATATATATATATATATATATATATATATAGTATGTTATAGAAGCAACAATTGGTTGATTGCAAATGAATCTACAAGTATAATTGTTTAATACCTTTCACTAAAGGTTTTCACAAAATAATCCTATTAGCACTTCATCAGTTATCTAAGAGTTCTTAAAACTCAGTTCCTGGTAAAGGTTCCTCCAAAGAATATTTAGAAATTCGACGTCACAATTGCTGCAATACCCGGGTTGAAGTTTCTTTGATTTCATACAAGGACCATATATGATTTCATACTGTCCATACGTGATTTCTTAGTACGATCTTTGTATGAAACCAAAGAAATCATATATGATCATTCTATGATTACCAAGAAATCATATATGATCCTAGTACGAATACCAAGAATCATACATCAATTTTTCGAAAATCTTTTACCCCTTATGTTTTTTAGTTTTTTTTGGTAGGGCATCATCACCAATATGATACCCCGGCATCACATTGTGATCCGCCGTAAGAGCCTAACGTACAATATCATTTGCGAAGTTGGGAACTAAATGAAGGAGTAAGTCCAACTAGATAACAAAATTTTTGACATACTCTGAAGCCAGTTTATGCTTATAAAAGCTCCTTTATAAAAAATAATCAAGAAAAAAGTTTTCGTATCGCCTAAAATTTGTCTTCTGAATAGGTTTAAACCGCATAGTTATTCTTTTAGCGCAAACAAAGAATCAAATGTGGCTTGCACATGCGATATAATAATTTAATAAGTCCTCTGACTACATTATACGGGAATTTGTGACACCAGTCAATGTTTTATGTGTCATATATGACCTTGTATGATTTCCAAAACATTTTTCAACTTCAATAGAAAATCTAAATTATACAGTGTTTAGTCCTTGAAATTTTTTTGTATGATCCCTGTATGATTACTAGGAAATCATATATGGTCTTTGTATGACTACCAAGAATTCATACAAATCATTTATGACCTAGAAAGATTACTATGAATCATATTTGACCTAGTACGAAATCAAAAAAAGTTTTATGATCGTTGACCCGGGTAGTTATGAGGCAAATGTCTGATGAGATCTTTCACCATAACAATTTTTCAATTTGTCTATTAAGTTTTTATGTTCTAAAAAATTTGATACTTGTCTGATGAGCTCTTATCCGATAATTAGCAAGAATTAATTATTATCTTACAAGAACTGATGATGTTTTATAATTCTTCACAATGAAAATTTTTCAAAGACATTATTTTTAGAGTGCAAGAGCCGATACGATGTAGTTCGATAACATATTTGGATAAGCATCTTATCAGGCCTTACACGATAAAATTTCTCGAATTGCAGCTGATATAATTTTTCGTCTGCTTATTTCGTCTTACAAACTAGCTGCATTAAACGATATACATCAATGAAAAAATATATTAACCAAAGCTGAGATAAATTTTTTTATTGCTTTTCAGCAACTATATAGGCAAAACTATATATTTTTTTTCATTAATTCAATTTTTTTGACAGAGTTGACGTCGCAGCAGACCTAGGATTTTCCAACTTACCTATTTAAATGACAAGTAAAATTTGGTAAAACTCAGTTGTAGGCTGACGCTGAATTAAAGCAGCGAATTGCTAATGAAAAAAACAGGGGTTAAATAAAATGTGTAGAAAATATTATATTTTCCGCCGTGCCAACTGCGGGTTTTGTAGTTAAATCAAAGCAAAGGCGCGGAAGCAAAACAGTATTAGTATAGATCCAAATTTTTCCTACCAGCAGCAAACCAATTTCCGCTTTGCTCCCTTGTGACGGAGATTTTTCATAATTCTCGCTAATTCAGTCCAGCATGGAAAAAGTCAACCGGATAATACAATTAAAGAAGGTGGCTGAGTCGGTTTTTCACGCCCTTATTGCTAGTCAGGGTTGAACAGAAAGCCGGGCTTAATTGAGCAAACTGTTTTGAGCAGTGAAACGTGAAATCGAAACCGGAAGCAACTTGACTAAATATTAGCAAAAGGGGCATAACGATTCAGGTGGACTCTACAAACACTGCTGATTTTATCAACCCTGTGGCATTAAGGGATAAATAACTCCTTTGAAAGCCTATTCCATAATAACACAGACATTAAGAAAACTTATCTTGCAAAAACCTCTGCTAACTCCTGAAAGTTGTTCTCCAAGATTATGTAAAACAATTTAAAAAAACCTGTAGGCTCCTACACGTTTAAGCAGAAATGTCAGCAAATAATATTTTTGCCAGCGTTTTTTGCCAGATATTAAAACTATATCAGTACGTTTTAACAAAAGAAATACGACCATACTTCGTTTTTCTAATGTGGGTTTATCTCAATTGAGTTGTTTTTCTTGATATAATCCTTAAAATTTGATAATATATGTAACATTGATTTGTCAAATGGAAAAACATCAAAAATGCGAGAACACAGCTATTTTGAAAATAAAAGTTCTTATATTCTGCAAAGCTTCGTGATTTGATGTCATTTAGTTAACTCTTCTCAATAGGCAGCTAGAACATTTCGACTTGTATGACTCAAGTTATCTCTTCAAATAATGAAACAGTTGGTTGCATGCAGATAATATTAAACCAGAATTGTTAAAGGATGAAATTTATTTTTGTCTTTGTAACACTTTTATATGCAAGTTTTTAGAAATATGTAGATTTGAAAAATGTGTTATAGAATTTTAAAAATATTGAATTCAGGCATTTTTAAACACAACTACCTTTTTTATCTTTCAGGCTTTTATTACCAATACTGATAATTTCATATTAAATAAAATGCTGAAACATTCAAGACTAATTATATTAAATCATTATGACTTCGATTTTGTAACATGTTCTGATATACAGCCGTCAGATTATCTTACCAGGGTTTGAAAAAAATTTTGTTAATCTTCTTAAAACTACATTACGTTTTGAAAATCACATTTGCAGAAAGCAGTGACAAGCAAACATTGCAAACAAAATGTGAATAATATAAAACTAAATTATATAAATCCTTGATGCAAATTTTAGTGACAGAAGCGATGCGTAAATTGGCAATTGATCACTCAAATCACAGGACAAGATTAGATTCGAACACCAGATGAGAAGATTGGAATCAATAACTTGTCAGCGTTTTACGCACACTTAAAATGTGAAAATTACCGACGCATGTCACTCGCTTACTTTTCTGATCTTAATACATGTGTCCGGAAAACAGCTATGATACTGAGTAAATATATAAATTATATATATATATATATATATATATATATATATATATATATATATATACGCGGTACGATGTGGTTTTTTAATGTAAACTTGAGATCAGCAGAGCAGTCACTGAAATTGAGTCAAAAATTTTTGAGAGATATGGTAGTAAATCTAAATAATTCGACACTATTCTCTGGAGGATTTTGATTTAATTAAAAAAGAGAGAACAGCTTGTCACAACTGAAAAAAAACAGATATAAATGGCTGTGTGGAAAAATTAATAAATTTTAATTTAGTCTAAAAAAGGAGGATTACAAAATAATTAGCATGATATATCAGATGGTAAAAATTCATTATATATTTAGATTTGTTCCCGTAGTACTTCACTGGTATAAGCACACTTTGGTACCAGTGCGGTACCAAAATTGCATTGGATCGTTTGCTCAAGATTTCAATCTGGAACTTCACTACGGTTAACGCTTTTGATTTCCGCAAAAACTTTATAGCGTATTCAATGCTGCTATCAGAGACCTTCATTATCGCCATTAAAACTTTTCATTGCAGAAAAGAAATTAGAATTCAAGCAATATACAAGCGCGTGTGTGACAAGAGCTAATTTTTTTTCAAAATTTTACTTCAAAGATTTCTCTGAGTTCCACAACCTTAAAACACTGAATGGCTCCTGAAGCAGTAACATCTTTAGAGGCTGTTCCATGGAAAACTCTATTCCGCGGAAATTTTTCCTTTAATTCTAATAGTTGTTATACACAAACCTTTCGATCCCAATTTGTTGGATGTTTCATAAGAAATTTTTTAACTTGAAAGAAGATGCCTAAAAGGATCCACAAGCATTATTCGTGAAAACACATTAGATCTGAGCAATGGAGGAAACAAACCACGTAAACTTCCGTATACAAATTTCCTTTCCAATTTTAACTTACTTTTTAACTGACGGATGACAGATTTTTTTACTAGCCTACACCAAGGTTATCCGAAAACAGCGAATGAAGCATGAAAAATTAATTTTTCCCGTAATGAAAATTGATTTGATTGTTAAAAAAATTGTGCTCAATTGCAGGGCGAAAAGAAAGGATCAAGATCTTTAAAATTTGATTTCATAGAGCAGAAACTTTAAATGCTGAGGACGCAAGTTTTGGTAGCACAGTGACGTTATTATAAGACAAATCATATACTTGGTTCAGAAAAATGTGTTAATCTAAAAACAAATTTGAAACAGCTAACACCATGAAATTTGTTTCAAAAAAAAGTTTAATTTGAGTACATCGATAAAAGTCGGTTTAATTTCAAACGATTGCTAACTCCAAATGTCTAAAGCTTATAATTTTAAGCTTTTGACATTTGGAGCCAGCAGACATCTGGAGCTGCAGACTTTAGCTCGCCTATGACGAAGTTTTTTGCTCGTTTGTCGGGCAGAACCTGCTTATGTATGTGGCAGAAAGTGGCTCGTCTACGTTGAAGAGTTGGTGCGTCTATGAGGCAATTTTTGTTTCGTCTATGGGGCAGACTTTGGCTCGACCGTAAATACTGGTGTGTTTATGTTGCTCGTTTAAAAAAAATTCTTCGCCTGTGTATTTTTGAACGCACCGTACCCCCTGTGTGCGCTCAAAAATGGTCTACGTCGTAAACGAGGATATCAACCTGGGAAATCTTCCGTTTAAAAATTTTCAATTTTGCTCATTCGTTTCGAAATTCACGTTACCAGTATAATTAATTTTATAAAGCTCAGAAAAAAAAGAAACTAAGAATTTGATTTTCTGTCAATCAGGGACAAACTGTACTGACATTATCACATCTGTTTTTAGTCTGACTTTGATGACAGCTCTAATATCTGTGGTCTGAGCCCTATTTTTAGCTTTTAAATTACTAAATGCAGGAAAAGCTATTTTAACGTCATGAACAAATGCCCTCTGATTGAAAAAAAAAACGACCAATCGGATACCAAAATTAGGCATAGCGAGACGCGAACCTTTTGATTGAATTAAACTGACATATTTATATAATTTATCAGACATAAATACAAGGTGTCTTCAGGGCAATAAATAGTCGAGCTAATGATGTCTTTATCATCTTTGCAATGATTATTTTTAATACATCATATGTCATGTATTAAAACTATATTACATTTTATTACATGCTAAATTAAAACATTATTTCAGATGCGGAAATGTTTATTTTTCCTGTGATTGTAACCCCTTTCAATACTTTCCCCAGTCGCTTTTTTGTTGCTCTGCTTTGCAAAGTTGGCACAATTTTTTAAATTCAGTTTAAAGAAGAATTTAATTTGCTAGAAACTAAATAAAGGTAATTTAAGTTACTTCAGTCATATTTACTGTATATAACAATGATGGAACTTTTTCAATGTCAATTAAGACATCATCTAAAAAATTAGATCAAAAAGCAACACTCTTTGTTTCATTTTTCAACTGCATTAAAAAGATAAGAATAATGCTCGGTTATCCCAAAATGTAATGACAATTGATTGTAAAACAATTCTTTAATTAACAGAATATGATGGCAGGAAAAAGTAATGAGCTGGCTTTAATTGTGAATCATCGGGCGAAAGCAACTGGAATACATTACTGAAAACAACAAGCATTATTTACTCCCAAAACTCAGTGTCTATCTATTTTTTTTGAAAACTAATGAAAAAATTAAAATAGAAAAAGATAAAAGGTAAACTAAACCAAATGATTTGCATTTCATCAGAAAATCAATCGGTTCTGTTTTTTTAGTACAATTATTAAGTAGGCAGAAAACAAAAAGGGCAGAGAAGGGAAAAACGTTTAAACTTTTGAAAACAATTAAATTAAAAGTCATCAAACCAATTAGCTATCAGTTTAAATCATTCAATGGATAGATTTCTACCTTCATAAAAAAACCAATGAGACTTGTGATTTTTCAGAATGTCACAGCACTAAAAAACAACTACAGGCAAATATAAAAACGTCTTTGCAATTTTGCGAGGAAACGTTGTGGAAGCCTATAAGACCAAAATCTATTCACTAAAAAAATTAAATAGAATTAATTGTGCCCAGTGCCAACGCTTTTAATGTGATATGCAGCTTGTTATAAATGTGCCATCAGTGTGATGATCCGACAAGACAGCAAAAAAGAGTATCAAATATTGGAGAATGTCAAGAAAATTTAAAAATTTATGAACACTCAATTAGCATCAACGTCAAAAACCATAATTTAGTTTGTCATTATCAAGAAAAAGACTACACTAATATTGAAAGCAAAATCTCTTTTTGCTGAGACTACGCTACAAAAATGGAGAAATAAAAAAGAAATGGCAAATCTCAAAATACGAATTGCTTTTATAACTAATTTTTTAGAGCGTAACTGGAGGTACAATTAGCTTCATATATCAAAAGTAAACTTTGCATTTTTTAAAAAAAATGTAGGTTAAAAATTGCGAACAATCGCAGAAATGTTACTTTCAGAATACAGTCTTGGAAAATTGTTTAAATTGTTTGAAAATTTAAATTTTGAAAGTTGAAATCGTTTGCCAATCATAGTTTTCTTGAAATCAACAAAAAACATTTTTAAAAAACAATTATCAAGTATGGTGTCACCACGTAGGAAAGTAACTATAACAAATTTAAATTCTTGTTAGAGGAATTAATCTTGTTGTTTAGAGAACTCTTCATTCTATTTTACTTCGAAAAAATGCTATATTAATTCATCTTTGCCACATAGATCAAGTGAGAAAAATCAGAGTCAGATTGTTGGAACTTTGTTAGCAAATACGAAATTTATTATTTGTCTTTTTGAAGATTTAGTTAGTGAAAGAATAGCCATATTTTTGGAATATTTCGCAGGTTAAGTTGAAAAAAATTAGTTAAAACATATGAAATTAAATGTTCAACAAGCGATCAATTTCAATTAGTTCTCATAAAACAAATTACGCAGACGATGGAATCAACGATTTTGTCATCGCTGTCGGACAAAAAAAACTCTCATACTGTTATGGTAGATATCAGAACGAAAAATAGATTAGGATGATAAAAATGAAAGAAAAATTTAAATTCTATTCTTGCTCATACTATATCGCGTTAAACTCATTCAATTTTCTGGGAAACGCGTGAAAATTCAAAGATGATCAAATTTTGGTAACAAGTAGCCACGATGCGAGGTTTTTTTAGTTTATATGACAATTAGGCCCCAGGATTTCCGACTTTTTTAGCTGAGTAATTGAGTTTTGTTTTTTTTTTAATAAATTGTATTCTTATTCTAATTGCAACCTTGAATTGAAAAAATAATGGATTGAAAACAGCTATTTTAGATTTAAAAAGGGTTTACAGTTACGTACACTACGATGATTTCGTGCATCCAAAAGCTTCATTTTTATAAAAAGCATGCGGAAATTGCTGAAAATACGGAAATTTCAAGAATGCAAAAATTAAAAATCTAAGTTAACCAACTTCTTGCCCAAAGTGTACCTTTGCTGAAAAAATCATTTTTCAATAGAAACAACTGCTCACGCGTATTAGAATTAGTTTTGAAAATTTTCCAAATTTGTTCTTTTATTTACCGAATTGAAATAAAAGATCTCATGAGATTGCTATGCTCTGTCGCTGAGTAAAAATAGGGGAAAAAATTTTCTGTCAGTATTGCCTATGTAAATGAAAAAACAACTCTTGCGTTTGTTTTTGGGCTTAACTATAACAATCTCAACACAAGTAACGGAAAACAATCGATTGTCTTGAATAGCAGGATATTTGATTTAAAACTTATGACTGATAAAACAATACGCTCAGTTAAAATTAGAGTTGAAACCAAGAAACAAGCAAATATCATACTCTATTTCAGAATTTGTTGTGGAAAAAAACAAGAGATAAAAAGATTGAGTAAACAAGAATGGTTTCAATTTGTGTTAAATTGATCGCATCAAAAATCATATGTTTTTAGCTGCAAGCGTTAAAACCTTACTGATAAAAATAACTTCTTGAAACTTCTTACTGCCTGAACAAGCAACTAACCCTCGTGTTCAGACAAGCAACTAATGCAATTTCAATTCTCCAATAGAAAACAAGAAAATTCCTTATCTATTTTTTCTAACCTATTTTTGAAACCAATGAATGCAAAAGTTGTTGAATTTTGTCTGCATGATCTATCCTTTTGGAAAATTGAATAAAATATAGAACTGAGTTGTCAAAGTTGCGTTTTGATGCTGCCTACAATTACATGGCAAAATGATATACGAACCAAGTGAACAAATGCTATATACACAGACCCTCAAAATGATGCAACGTGTTTACTGACCAATCCAGAGGACAAAAACCGAGAACGTTTTTTATATAGGCCCTATACAAGTTTCTACAAAATATGGCAGTATTGTAACAAGTGTGGTCAGAAATCATATTAATTTTGTCAAAAAATCATTGAATATATTTCAAAATTACGCAGCAAACCCCACAAAAAAGCTGAAATTCAATCATATAAATAATTTATGTAAAAGCTACAGAATTGTAAAAAGAAACGTTAGAATTGAGATTACCGTGTTAAATTATCACCACGAAACTATCAACTTACATTGCTTTTTATCTTGCCTGAAAAACTTATGATCGACTTCAATTTTTATCATGGAAAAGTCCTTAACATTTATGGAGGCTATTTATAAAAAGTTAGAATAGAACACGATTAGTTCTCAATCTAAACAATTGGATGGTAAAATGTTATGTGAAATTGAATTCAACATTATGTCATTGGTTTCTCAAGAAACCAAAAATATCAAAAGATTAATTCTTCAATCAATTTATCTTTTTTGGAAAGCCTTACAATGACACCTCTTCTAATTCTCCGGACAAAATAAGCTAACAGGCCCAAAATGGACTGAATGAATAACCGACTGGCGAAAAATCGTAACTCAGTTTATTTTGTGCCGGTAAGATTCAGGGAAAATTCAAAGGAATCTTCAGAAAACAAGCAGATAAACTGAAGAATATTGCGCACCATTTCCATCTTTCAGCATGTTTTATGAAGTTTGCAAATAAAGTTTTTTTTTAATCATCAAAACTAACCGTTTGAAAACAGATTCGATAGAGACAAAGAAATGAGTTTTTTGAAACTGGATAACAATATGCTTTCAGTGTCAACAATTTTTCGTAACTTTTCTTGATGGTTTATCGCTTAAAGCTGAAAGGGCACAAAAAATTTCTCGCTTTTGGAATTAAATTGTTGTAAAATTGGTTTTAATATCTTCGAATTTTAAATCATTTGTTTTTTCATCAGATGATATTCATAGTCAATTTTTATTCTTCAACAGCTATATAAAGTGACAAATTTTTTCCACGATTATATGTAAGACGAAGAAGAAGAGATTTTTACAGTTAATTATAATTATTCATCGGGCTTTTCAGGTCAATTCCAAAATTATGGTTATGATTTCGTAGAATAGAAAAAATTGAAGGGGAAGAAAATAAACTAGACAACGTTAAAGAAAAGAAAACAAGGGAAGAATAATCGGTAAAATTACAATACTTAATGCCGTACTTCAAACTGTCACAGAATAAAGGCCGCTAGCATAAAACGGGAGCGTTCAAAGCGACATAATGCTATGGCTTAAAATTTCGCCACAAAATCAATAAATTATCTTGCTAAAAGGAAGACTATATGAGGGAGAAAAGACAGCTATATTATACAGACAACGATTTACTTCATTTTAGCTGACGGGCACCAGTGTGAAATTTCTAACTTTTCACATCTCTCGGCTCAAACATTGGAGGGTAATACCTTTTTACCTTTTGTGTAGCTCAAAAGAAGAAAAAAAATCATGCAGAAATCACAATAAGGATTTCCGGATGAAACAATTTTTTTAATTGTTAAAAAAGGGCACCTGAATTTTTCAAAAAAAAATAGAAACAATTCGTGCCCCCCCCCCCCCCACCACCACCACCACCACCAGACCTCAACTTAGTTGGTGTTCATTATTTGCAACCCAATCGTAAGTATCATATTTTTGCTTAATGCTGTACTATGTAACAGTATACATTTTGTCTAGGTTTTTGAAGTCCAGATGGTATGGAAACACTCACTTACCAGATATCCTATTGTCAAGTTATAAAACATCTATCAAATTTCACAGCAAGAAAGCTATGGTCACAAACTGTTTCTCTTTGTATAGATTTCATTTTCTTTTTTGAGTATAAAATTGCCAAGAATTTGTCAACTTGGCTCTAGAATAATTAGAGTTGCAAACTATCTGAACTCCGTATGAACACAAAACCACTTGTGTAAGGGATCAATAATGCAAAAAAAATCTTTTCAGACATCCAACAATTGTGCAGAGGAAGAATAATGTACAGCAGAGTAAGTCAAAAATTTTCAAAATTGACCACTATTTTCACTCAAAATCGTCCCGCTCTGATACTAATTGCAAATTGTGATCCAAAATTTTGTTTAATTAAAGTGAGATCTGTGGATGACCACACATACGATATAAAGCAGCTCATAGCAATTGATTCGACCGACCTCCTATAAAAATTCAGCGGCAATTTCATCGAGTTTTAACGGAAGGCCGTAGTGTATTTTTTATAAAGATGACGAATGATTAATTACAGTCTTCATCCCAGCTTTGTTTTTTAGGATGGTACAGTTTTAGCCAACACAGGATGCCATGCAACAGTTGAACAACTCGATGGCCAGATACATGAAACTTTTAACTTCTGATGAAAGCATACAAGAACTCAAAAAAATGGAGCACTCTTTTTGTGGTTGAACTACAAAAACCCTCATACTTTTTCTATGTTTTTGCTATGTGAGTATTGGCAAAAGCATATGGTGGGAACATGGTAATCTATTGAGCCAGAATTGTATAAATTGTTCAACTGCTGTTGTAATCGCAATAGGCATTGTTGAAGAACTTCGCATCCTTTTCCACTGCTTTACGCTTTCTCGGGCTTGCCTCGGGCTTGGTTTTTTTTGTGAAACCCATCATTTGATGAAAAAAACCAGTTTTATTGTAATTATCATGGAAAATTTATCAGATCCGATTTTGGAACATGCTATCAAAGTTGTTATCAGATCTGATACAAGTGTCAGAACACGGATACAATTCTCAGCGCTGATGGTTATTAGGCAAAAACCATTGAGATTTTTTTAATTCAACTCTCTCCAAGAAACCACCTAGTTTCCTTGTAATTGTTGTTCCTTACCCGAGAAAATTAAATTCAATTTCAGGGGAAAGTCTTATAAATTTCTAAAGCTTATTTATCAAAAAAAGTTGGAATAGAACACGAAAAAACAATATATGCTTGTTTAGGGGATGAATAATGCATAAAAATTGTTTTCTGACATAGAAAATATGCGCCGAAGAAGACTAATTTACAGGAAGTAAATCAAAAATTTATGTTTTAACAATAATTTCATCGAAAATGGCACCACTCTATCGCTAATTGCAAACTGTGTTCCAAAGTTATGTTTAAAAAAGGTGAGATCTGTGAATGACATACATACGATATGAAGCAGTTTATAACAAATAATTCAACCAACTTTCGTTTTAAGGCCTTCCGTTAGAAGTTTTAACAGCATGCATTAGTAGTTTTTATGATTTGACGAATAATTAACGTCAGTCGCCCTTACAGCTTTTTTTTAGGAAGGAACAGTTTTAGTCAACAAAAGATGCCATAGGATATTCCGATGAACCTATTCTTAACTTCCGATGAAAACATACAAAAACTTAAAATAAGCGGAGCGCCTTTTTTTGTGATTGAATTAGAAAAACCATAATGCTTCCTTTGTATTGGCGAGAGCATACGGTGGAAGCATCGTAATCTATTGAGCAAGAACTGTAAAAATTTTTGAACTATTGTAATCGCAGTATGCGTTTTTAGGGAATTCCGCATCCTTTTCAATACTTTAGGTTTTCTCGAAAATATACAAGACCTCAGCATTGCCTCGGGCTTGGTTTTTTTGTGAAATCCAGAATGTGATCACAAACAAAAGTATTTTGTTGTAATTATTATCGGAGTATTAACAAATTCTCTTTTTGAACATGCTATTAAAGACGGTGGTATCAGATCCGATACAAGTTGTAGTGGAACACGGAGACAAATCTAAGAGCTGAATGTAATTAGCTGTTCTATCTTGATTCATAGCATTTACTTTTTTTCAGTTTACAGTGGTTCATCAGGTTAGTCATCAGGTTTTTTTGCATCCACCAAGATCAACAGAATACAAAATAATTTTTTTTAAAAACATGAAAAAGTAGAAAAAAGACGTATCTGTGATTAAATATGCTAAATTGCATTTTATCTATCTCATTGTTTCTCTGTTCTCTTAATGTGAGCAATCAGTTGTTTGTTAGTTTTTCAGCAGCCAATTATCATTAAATTCAAAAACTATTGTCAAAGTACAAAAATTAGCGAAAGGAAATATATTAGTCAGAAGATCTTCTCGGACTCATATGCAAACTCTAGAGTCAACAAGAAGATCACCATTACAACTCGATTTGTGTTCTCATAAAACAAAACAAACCTGCCAACCAAAATAATGCGAAAAAATTGTTTTTAACGACATCCATTGCTTTAAAAAAATTTTCGAAAAAATTATTAGCGTTTAATTCAGTCAAAAAACGATATTTTAAAAATATTCAAGCCTACGCTCATTCTTCAAAATTTCTGCTTGAGCAATGTGACAACACATACTTCAGCACAAACTCGATGCTGTTCTTTGCATATTACAGAAAAAATTTCAAAATATGGACAAACAAATTTTGAAAATTGTCTGTAAATTGTTTTCGTTTTCATTTTATTTTTTGTTACAATTTTAGTGTCAAAGGCTATTGAAAACAGTTAGATAGAAACTTATTAATTTCTAATTAACAATGCGGTTAATTGTCTGTTATAATTGATTTAAAAAACGAAGTAACATAATTAATCAATTAGGGAAAATTTTGAAAATCTTCACAAAATTGACGAAAATCGATTTAGATTGGTTATACGCTACAGAAGTGTCATTTCAGATTCTTCTGCTATATATTGGTTGTGCTAATATCCACTTCTGTTCAAAATTTTGTTTCAATATTTTTTTGGGGCAGTGCACTGTGAATTTTTAAAAAAAGAACCGCTAGAACGGTTGACTTGGCGCTAATAATTATGACAAAAAAGTATAAATTATCACAAAAAACAGTTAAAACTTTTCTTCCGATGAAAGACTCCTGCTTTGAATTGACATCCCAAAAATTGACATAAGCATTTTTGTTCCAACAATGTTTCAAATTACCTTAAATTTGAAAAATTGAAAGTATTGAAAAAATTTAACAGAATAAGGAAAAATTGGCCAAAGTTGAGATAAACTTAAGCTTCGATAAATCTTCGATAAAAGCACAATTAGGATGATCTGGGTTTGACAGACCTTTCAAGTGTACTCCTCATAAATTTCTATGCAAAATATATCGAGCAGTTTGCCCAAAGAAAAAGTCAGTTCATCGCGTAGTTCCATCTTTTCAAGTGGTTTTGGGACAAAAAGACTCACCAGCCTTATAAAAATTTTCGGTCACCTAACTTTTAACTAACCTAGCTGCTCTTGATATTTAAGTCCGAGGTTCTAAATTTGGATGCTTATAACTCACAAGAGTAATTATAACTTCGCCCACACAAAATTTACCTTCCTCCACTAAAAGGTAAAAAAGAGAAAGCAATAAGGGGCATAAGTATTGTTATAACCACAGGGGGTAGTTAGAAATGGAAAGGGGGGTTGGGTTAGAATTGGTGATGATAATCTAAATCCCAAAAGGATAATCACGCGTGTCTCCGTTATTTCACAAACTATTACTTCTTAATACTCAAAGAGGCAAAAAAATAACCCCGAATTCTCGGTCTCACTTGATTTAAACTAACGTACACCTTTTCCAAACTTCTCTCAACTAAAATGGTATCACCGATCATATGCTCAAGTTTGAAGAGCGGAAAATGTTGTAACTTTAGAATTGACATTCAAAATATCGCTGCCTTAATTACATGTGAACGATATGCTCATTCTAAGTGGTGGCTGGACAGTAAGTCGAACGGACTGTTGATCGAAAATTAAAGTGCTTTGAATGACTGATGAAGAGGCCTTTTTAGAAACTTAAAAGTTTAAACATGAGATTATCTAATTCGGTCATGCCTCTGCGGCCAGTTCTAATTTACCTGACAAATAATATCACAATAGAATCGATTATAACATCCATTTTTCGGTACGCAAATACGCAACACCATCAAAATTTACAATTTACTTGAATGTCTCAATATTTTTTAACAGGGTCGAATTTTTCAGCTGAAAGTAGTAGGGGCTGCAATTGGTAATCGGGCTGGGGGGGGGGTATGTTCTGAGGAAACAGGCTCAAAACTCATATGTTTCAACTTTCTTAAAGAATTAAATCTTTCTGGTTTATACGATGCCGTTTTTGATGCAGACTGTTTGAAATTAGTGGTTTCGGTTTACTGTCCTTCGGTCTACAGTCCCAGTTTGGTTGTAAGTCTGGTAGGAAATTAGATTAGACGGTGGTAGTTGTAGAAGGGGATGGAAAATGAGGAGAGTTATTGTCACAATTTGATGGACATGCTAAGTTAAGCAGATAGGATGGCCTCTGTTTAGATGGAAAAGGTTTCTTCAACTGACGCCGAAACAGACCGGATTTTTATTCTTGTTTTTACCATCTATCTGTTTCAAAAGTTTCTCTTTCGCAAGAGGCATGATCGAAAATGTGCTGGTTGAAACGCATGAACAACTGAGCAACTAAGCGTATCCGCGTAACTTGACATTTGGGTCGAAATCAAACACTGTTTCAGAAATTATGGCAGAAAATGAAATAATTTATTATTGTACATCGATTGTTGTTTTCCAAATTTGTGCAAAATGCATCATACGATAACTTTGATATAATGACAAATGACAAAGAAGATTTGAACAACCGCGTGAATGCGCAATTTACTGCCCTAAGAAGTGAACAACCATGCTTTAGACATTATATATGTTCATGAAACTTCTCTATACTAACATCTTAATGAATCAACTGCTACCCAGGATGATGTCAGAGACCGAAATCAAATTTGACTAGAACAAAGGCGACCGCATAGAGGGGAGAGGCGCGTTCATAAGTTCATAACATAAGAACATCTAAAAATGCCCAAAAGTCTGAACAAAAATGAAAGAAAGTTTGAACTTAAGTACGTTAAGTTAGCAGGGTTAAATTAGCACATTTAAAAGCCGATGAAATCTATTCTGCAATCTCAACACATACGACCACTTTCTTCTTCGAAAGAAAATTCTAGTGGTATGGAGGTTTAAGCCAATAAAATGAAATTGCAAGTTGTTTTTGTCAGCTGATTTTGATCAAACCATACGTGCAAATTTTACCGGTAGCATTACGTAATGATGAATGCACCAAATTTGGACCATAAACGCTAAAAAATTATTCTGAACTCTCAGATATTTGAAATTGTTTTTCGCGTTCATAAACAGATCATTCACATCATCATGTCCAGAGTTTTGTTAGTTCACCACAGTCTGGCCATAACCATTTTCCGTTGTGGACAGTCTCTTCATATAGTAAGTCCCATAAAGTTGCAACGCAAGTGAACGTTCGAAAAACTCGAGCCATGCAAACGAGCATCTTTTGGCCAGATATCTGAATGTTTTAAATTTGACCTTCGACCTTTGAAACGTTCGATAGCGTTGCAACTTTATGGGACTGACTATATAGTAAGTCCCATAAAGTTGCAACGCAAGCGAACGTTCGAAAAGCTCGGGGCATGCAAATGGGCAGTGCTTTGCTAGATATCTACATGTTTTAAATTTGAACTTTGACCTTTGAAACGTTCGATAGCGTTGCAACTTTATGGGACTGACTATACATGATTTGGATTTGTGACGCCAGCCTGGAATAAATAGCTAGCCTTTATTGGTCAATAAAAAACTCAAGCTTGTTGAATTGTACTTTTATAAGGCTGTAAATTAGTTACCAGGTTTCTTGCCCTAATTTAGTTGGTCCAACACATCCGGCCCTAACAAGTGAGTTGCCCTAAATTAATCTTGAGATTTTCGCAGTTTTTCACATTAACTGCTCTCTTGTTTATCTTTCGATCCTACGAATAAGTTTTTAATAATTTACTTCTATTCTTCGTTAAAGGTTTTTCACCAAAATTTGGGAGCAAGTACCGTTATACCAGTGCACCAATACTTACTTTTGCGCAACATTTTGTACGAAAAAAGTACAAAATCGCACCAATGTATTGAAGTAATGGAAATGTTTTAGCTTGTGGCCAATTAAGTGTCATACAAGTAGTTCCCATTCAAGATCATGATAATTGTTCCGACCCTCTTGAGGAGGGAGGAACTATATACTCAAATGGGTTTTCTTTGTTCAGTCAATTTTGACCGATCGATATATTCATCATACAGAGTTGTGAGTGGTATCATTAAAAAGCCCCTCCGGCGCAGAATATGAAATTAAAAAGATTTTTTTGAATTTCGTAATTTACAGGGAGTTATCGAGTTTTGAGGTTTTGTGAAAAACAGACGAATTTCCGATGTTTTTATTCACATTTTCCGGAATTTTGCCTAAAATTTCCTCAATTTTGCAAAAAATTGTGATAAATGTTAACAATTGTTTATTTTGTTTTTAGAGACAAAAAAGAGTTTTGTTGACTATTTCTATTTAATTTTTCTGGCTATAATGTTGGCTACGTATTTCAAAAATCAGATTTTTTAATCAAAAATTGTCTTAAATAAGCTCCTTTAGTCCATTTTGATTAAATTCGCCGGATGTACACAAGCCAAAAACAACAAACACAATCTTTGTAAATTGCAAAGTAAGCTAGTCTTGGTTCCAATTCCATTCAGAGTAGCCTAGAATCAAAATTTTGCCGTTTTTTGCCAACTTTACTCTATGATTATAAAAAACGAAACATTTATTTTTAATCTTTTAACTAACAGATTATATAGATCTAAAGCATTCGAAATAATTGAGTGTTCTATATGGACAAACAGCAATAGCGGAGCTGGTTTTGGTACAATCTTGGACTGTTACGATTGATAAAATAATTCGGATCAGTCGGTATTTTTTGAAAAATAAAATCGAGTTTTTATGATAATTAAAGAACAGAACAATTCACATCACAGCTCACTTTTGATAGGCTCAAATGGCTCTCTAAACAGTTCCAATTTATTATATTTTTTTCTGTGCTCAAAAGATTTTGGTTGTTTTGATTTTTAAAAATGTTTTATTTTAATTAAACAGTGGTTTTTTGAAATTTGCCACTATTTTTCTCTTAATTTGGTCAATTGAGGCTGAGTGTCAGCAAAGAAAGAATGCTTCTTCTTCCTCTTCCTCTGTTAAATTAAATTTAGGTTTTTTGCTGTATTATGCGTTAAGTTATGGTTTTTATCTTTGATACTACTAGATTTCACATTTTTTTTTGTTTTTAGGTATTGGTCACACGTTTTTTTCTCGTTTTGTCACAATATCACATTATTGACAGTTCACAAATTAAATTATTGGCGCTCAAAATTAGACGCAAATGAACATATAAAAGTCTTGAAAGGCATAGATTATGGTTGCAACGGGTCGATATCCCTTTCTCGAAGAAATTAAATGATTTTTTTTTACAATTGTCTTTAATTGTCGTTTTACTTTGTGTTTGTAGTCGCATGAAAATAGCTGGATAATGACAGATTTCACTGTCATCTTATGAGGGAATAAATGAGCCTGTATTATGACTTGAGTAGATAGCTGATGGTTTTCATGACTTTGAAATCAATTGTTTTCAAAAATAAAAAAAACTCTTTTTAACGTTGTTTAACTTCGCATTTTTTGTCTATTTGTTTTCTAGTCTCGTTAATTACAGGTCAAATATAACACAATTAATGTGGGGGAAGGTGCTTTTTACAAAATCTAATATCTTTTTCTATTGAATTGGTTATGAATTCACTGGCTTCGACATGGGTATTTCGCACAAAATGTAAACTAATTTCTTTCGTTATATATTTAACGTTCTTCTGTAGAGGTATGACATATTTTGAATTCCTACAGTTCTCAAAAACGCTTCCCTTGGACAAATAGACGAACCTATTTAATTTTTTTTATTTTGAAGCTAGTGGCTTTCATGACTTTCAAAATAATTGTTTTCGAAAAAAAAGTTTATTTAAGATTTGTTTTATTTTTTCTTCTTTTTGGTGTACTTTTTATCTCTTATCATTAAGGAGAAGGCTTATAACCCAATTTTGGCATCCGAGGAAGGCTCAGTTGAATATATTTTTTAGGGGCCGAAAATGACTTTACGGCTGCGACAGCGTTTTCTCGCAGGTTTCAATTGAATTTCTTTGTTGTCTCTATCTGTTGTTCTTTTTGTAACCAAAAAATCACTAATGACAGGTCTTAACGCACTCGTTTAGAGACGTATTTGATCATAAACATAAGGGATGTTTTCAATTGCAATTAAATGGTTTTCTTTTGAATTAAATGTTCTTAATAAATATAAGCCAATTTTCTTTGCTGTTTTTTTGTTCCTTTTGTCTATGTGATACCTATGTAATTACCGGTCTAATATGACATCCTTGTTGTCAAGGGTAGGTCCAAGTGAACAAAATCCCTTCTTTTTTTAAAGAAATCGTTTTGAATTTACTGGCTTCGACAGGGATTTTTTAGACAAAAAGTAAACCAATTTTTGATTTTTGTCTACATTTAAGGTTCTTTTTCTAGACTTAAAAAGTATTTTGAAAAATTACACGTCTCAAGTTTTTCCCTTGGACAAGTAGAGAAACCTTTTTCTTTATTTCATATTGTAGCTAATGGCTTTCATGAATTTGAAAATAACTGTTTTCGAAAAAAAAACTGTTATTTAATTTTGCCTTTTTTTCTTTTTTTGTTCTACTTGTTACCTATTTTCACTAATGAGACCCCGCTATCCCACATTTTGGTGTTTGCAAAAGGCTCGATTGAACATATTTTGTGGGCAAAATATGGCTTTAAAGCTTCGACAGCGTTTTCTTGCAAGTTAAAATTGATTTTTTTTTGTATTCTCTGTTGTACTTTTCAGGTCATAAGGCCTTGCTATAGAAGCGTATGTTATCATAAACATATTGGATGTTTCCAGTTGCCATCTAATGTTTTTCCTTACATTGAAATTTATTGTTTTTAGAAATAAAGCAAATTTGTTTTATCTTTGCTGTTTTTTTTTGTTCTTTTTTGTCTAAAGGTTACCGAGCCTTTTTATAGAGTAGTACCATATCTTTTCAAGTAAAGTACCAGTTATTTTCATTAGTTTCAGTTTTATCCGAGCTTCTGTAAGTTCTTTTAAATGGACAAAGTTTTGGATGTAATTATTGTTTGTTGTTTTTGTTGATTGATTAATGGCTGATCTCATCAATGTAATGCGGCATTTTTGCTCCACTGAGTTATTTGCATTTGAGGCGATCTTTGTTCACACACTTTTTTTGAAAGTAATTTGAATTTTTGGGTTTTCTATCTGTTCTTATTTGGTAGACATTTATGCCAAAAATGTGGTTGAGCGGTGTCGGAACTTGATGTGCGAACGCACATTACCGAGCCTCCTTGTAATTTCTAGACAAGAGGGTAGTTTTAATGACAACTTTTTTCTAAGTTTTTTTGGTATTTTATTTGTTTTAATGGTTTTTTTCTGGCGTCTATTGGACGCATTTTTATTACAATTTACTGGATTTTTCTCAATTTTACGATGGCTTTTGTCATTTGTGGACTCTATGCGGCTTTTTTTGTTTTTCTGCACTTCTTACACTTTGGTTAAGACTTGGATTTTGTACACGTCTTGAACATGACCTGCAATTAGGTTATAATTTTTAGCCAAGATTACTGTTAATTGTGAACAATTACTTGATATTAGCTCTGAATCAGTACTGATATTAGATTTGCATTTATACATGGCCGGCAGTGATTTTCAATTCGCGTTTGGTCTGGGATCAGATATCAGTCAAGTTACCCGTTGACCCAAAATATAATTTTCAGCCGCTAGTTATCAACATAATGTATAATATATATGACTAAAGAATATTTGAGAATGGAACTCTCACTGAATTTTTAATCAAGGAGCACCATGTACAACAGCATCACGGTTTTAATGAGTCCTTTAAAACTTAGAACTGAGTAACTCAGTAAGGACCTGTTCTTGTGTTGAGAACTAACCAATTAGATTTTTGGAAACTAAATCATAGCAGAATGTGGATAAAACGAATCATCCATTTTCACCTGTTTTTCCGTACTTTCTCATAATTTATAACTACCCAGGTTGAGGTCCCAGGCGGAAAGTCGGTATGTCCAGACTAATCGTGCGTTAATGATCACACTTTCGTGCGTTCATCAGACCTTTCCTGCGTTCATGTCCAGACTTTCGTGCGTTTTTCCTTGTTTCCAGACCATGTAAATTTGAACGCACGACACCCCCGTCGTGCGTTCATCTGGGTCTGGACATATCGAATTTCCGTCTGGGGCCTCAACCTGGGTGTCTATGCTATTACATTATAATTTCTGTGTTTTAGTCAGTGCGCAATATAATTGTGGAATTTTATCACATAACACGGAACATCTTGTGTTTTCTTTGTACCATTAAACTTGCATTGAGTTTCATTGGGGTGCTACCTATAAACATGTTGATCAGACAAGATTATTAACAGAAAAAAAAATATGTCCTGATATCGACTAGGATTAAATTCCGGGCGGTGCTCATTTTGAACATCTATTCAAATTGATTTTAAATCTGCTCTCTTTTTTGCAGAATAATCTTTCTTATAGTTTATTCTGTTTACTACATTTTTCAATAAACGTTTGCTGATCCCAATAATACAATCTTTTTGACGAACCTTTATGGCTTGTCTGCTCGTACAAGGCATCATTTCTGTGAAGCATTTTGATGGCGTGTCGGATCTCAGTGATATGCTTGTTTTTTACCTGATAACATGTTCTTAGACTCTGAAAACCAATTCTTAAAAAACGCTTTAAAATTCTCGGAATGGCCTCAGAAATCTTAGAATGTTAGTAACTTTGTGTGAATTCTGATTGTATTACGGATCGGAATACTCAAAAAGATCATATTTTGTTGTTCTTGAATTTTGATCTATGACTTGAAGATTTCCATATTACAAATTTAGTAAATTTTTATATTTGTAAAAATGGGCATACACAACCTCAAAAAACTCGATTGCTCAAAATTCCAAGAAGCAAAGAGCGAAAAATTTCTAGATAATACTAGAAAATTTTGCCAAAAGAAAAGTCTTTGACAAAAAAGACTACTTACAAATACAGATTCCGCTCACATCTCGAAGGATATTGTCATAAACGGATACAAAAGTGTTGAATCAGTTATAAAATTATCAACACGGTTGCGTTAAAACAGCTCAAGGCTGAGTGACTTCAACTGAAGAGTGTGCGATATTGGCACAGAACAAAAGGTTTAGAATGGAAAGTGGGAGAATCCTTAATAGTGGAAAAGAGGATTGGGGGGTGAGGCTAGGAGTAAATCTCCCATTTTTCATTATGGCTGCTTCCTGAGGCGTGGCCTTAATTACTTACTTACTGGCCGGTCGGCTGAAAAGAAGGATGCGAAGAGATAAGCACTTTTATCAATCAAACTTAATCGCGTCTTGCCGAAATTTAAAATGCGAGGCACGGAAATAGATAACCGTAGTCGTTTTTGAACGAAGTCGTTTCCTGCGCTTTCATGCGTTTTAATGCGATTCGCATTTTTCTTATTCTGTCAGCTCGATATACATAATAAGAAAAACCATACACATTGGACAAAATAAAGAAATTTAATTGCCACATGAGAAATTACATGTGAAATGCCTTTTTGTTGGGTGGGATAACTTTGCATCGGATCCTAAATTTTATTACCATATAAATGACAGTAAAATTTAGGTTCCATCGCAACGTCATCTCGCCCAACAAAAAAACATCTAGTTGTTTACGGGGAACTCGTTAAAGCCACTATATGCAATTATACAGAAAATGACCATTATACAAGAAATGATCAAATATAGATAATTAAAGAGTTAGATATTTTTATTAATAATTGAGTCAAGGCAATGGAAAAATTTGAAACTAACTTTCAAGCTATTAAAAGCATTTCTCAAGGAAAAAAAAACGGGAAATTGCTCGTCAATTCACCGTATGTAAGTTATTTACGTGAAAAATACGAAAATGTGAAGTGGATACAGCATAATGTACTCAAAAAGTTTAAACTAATCGGATAAAATGGAACACAACAAAAAATAAAATCGTGGCAAAATTATGGCGACAAAGTTCTCTGGTCAATGATCGTCTTTTTGTTGCCATTTGAATGTGTTCAACAAAAATAATAGCATCGATGGCACAGTTGTTAAATACAGACTGTGAAGCAACTTGGAAATCTACAAAAACTTAAGGGCTAAACTTGGAAATAGGCCTAACTGTTACAACGCGATGACACTAGCTTATAATAAAATCTTAGTTTAATAGGGGATTGACTCACCGAATCTTGATAGGCAAAGCTTGCAGGATATATCAAGCTATATAAAATAATAAAAATAGTGGAAATTTTTTTAATGTGTCAGACCTGATCCGGTAGATAATTTTTTTTGTAGTCATAGATGAATCATATACGATGGCATACAAATCATTGCGTGTTTTCAGGTAAAATTCTTGAGCAATTATTATCTTGCTTGATTACTGGAAGTTTTTAAACACTTTCAGTCATAAAAATATTTTCCTCTTGAAAGATTCCCCCGTGATTCCTAGGACAAAAGATGCATGACAGCCCGGAAGTCATATAAATCGCATACTTCCTTTTATTATTGATAGGAGTCATCCATCTCCTTCTTCCACGAGTACCATTAGTTGTGCGTGGTTTGCTATCATAGTGACAACTTTCTTACAAAACTATATTGTAAAAAAAATTGATCAGATTATGCACAGTCTAACTAAGACTTTGTTTGGTGCATGATCAACCGAGTTGGACTCGGATGATAATCTTCAAAGAATTTTTCAAGATTATGCATAATCTTGCAAGATTAACCTCCGAAGAGCAAGAAGCCAAAAAAAAAGCATAAAACTCGAAAACCAAAGTTAAAAACTTCTAAATATCCAAAAAATGAAATTAACAAGGCGGCTCGGTAATGTGCGATGGCACATAAGGTTCCGACCCCACCCATCCACAATGTTGGCATAATTGTCTAAAAAAATGAGGAACAGATAGAAAAACAAAAAAAAATTTTTTTTGGGAATCCCAAAAAAACCCAAAAAGCCCAAGTATTTTTCAAAAAAAATTGTATGATCGATAAGATAGCTTCCAATGCAAATAACCCAGTGGAGTAAAAAATGAAGCATTAGATTGCTGTGATATGCCAATATTAAGAAAGCGAGTCAAGACGAACAGCAAAGTCAAACAACAACAACAACAATAAACATTAATTAAATCAGAAACTTTATGTCCGTTTTAAAAAACAAAATTTAATAACAAAGTCAACATACCGTCAGATATACCTAAAACTAAACAAAATAAATTATAAATCACAAGAAAAAATATGGACCAGTCCATAAAAAGTTTTGGTAACAATTAGACAAAAAAGAACAAAAACATAGTAAAGTTAAAAAATTGGCTTTAACTTCAAAGTAATGAAGACCAATTAGAAATCAAGAAAAATATCCCAAAGGTTTGTGATTACCAATGCTTCTACAGAAAGGCATTAGGACCTGTCCTGAATTATTTTTTTAAGCGGCTAAAAAGAACAGCAAAAAACAACAAACACAAAAATTCAATTGAAACTTGCCAGAAAACGCTGTCAAACATGTCAAGCCATATTTTGGCCCCCAAAATATGTTCTATTGCAATAATGTAGTATGTGGCCATTTATTAGTGAGTCTAGGTAACAAGTAAACAAAAAAGAGAAAGGATCAAAACTATGTAATAATTTGATTTTTTTTTTCGAAACAAAATTATATCCAAAGTCATGAAAGACATTAATTACAAAATGAAATATTTAAGAGGGCTCGTTTATACATCCTAAAGAAGCCTTTGGGACCTAAAAATTACCCATAAAATGTCTCGCATCTACAAAAAGAACGTCAAAAATGACAAAAATCAAATTAATTTACTTTTTATTGTGAAAAACCGGTGTCGAAGTCAGTAAGGTCATAACGCATTCTTTAAAAAAAATAGATTTTGGGACATCAATCTCTTTTGATACCTTCCGGTTACACCCATAATGTCATATTTTACCTGTAATTAACGAGATTAGGTAACAAAAAGAAAAATAAAAAGAACAAACTTGCGAAGTTAAAAAATTTTTTTTTAGTTTTGGAAAGTCATAAAAGCCATCAGCTATCTACTAATATCAGAAAATCGGCTCATCTATTTTTTCATGAAAAACCAGTGAAACTTATCGCTATACAAAAAATTTCATACGACCGAAACGACGAAGTAAAAATGGCAGTTAAAGACAAAATCAAAAAAAATCAATTAATTTCTTCGAGAAAGAATGGTCGAGGCCGTTAAAATGATAATCTATGTCTTTCAGGATTTTATGCTGTTCAATTGTGCTTTATTTTGAACGCTAATAAGGTGATATGCGAACTGTTAATAATGTGATAATGTGACTAGAAAACGTGAAAAACTGGCCAATATCTGAAAACAAAAAAAATCTGAAATCTAGTAGTATCAAAGCCAGAAAACCATAACTTCAGGCTTAAAACTGCAATCGAGACTGTATTTTTGATCAGTTCAAGGAAGAGGCATTCCTCCTTTGCTGACACCAAGCAACAAATTGACCAAATCAAGAAAAAAATAGGAAAAGTACATTAAGCCGTTAATAATTTAAAAATCAATTATTTTTTAAAGTCGAAAGGATCGTAAACTTTCAATTAAAAAACTAAATGCGTTAGCTTCAAGCTGCTTAGTAAGCCAATTGGACCTATCACTCCTGAGCTTTGATTTGATATGTTCTGTTCTTTATTATTAAAAAAAGATCAATTTTCAAAAAAAAGACCGACTGAAAAAAAAGACCGACTTTTTGGATTGTAACAGTCCAAGATTGGCCCAAAACTACTCCTACTAATGCTTATTGTCCATTAAGAACAATTACTGTTTTGAAAGTTGTAGATATAGATAATTTGTTAGTTGAAAACTCAAAAATAATTTCTGCATTTTTGTTAATCAACGAGTAAAATTAACAAAAAACGGCAAAGTTTTAATTACAGAGCACTCTCAGTGGAAGTTGAAGTAGTTATAGCCCCCCTCTGAGTGGGAAATAATTGTATTAGTGTTGTTTGGGGTCGTACTGCCGGCGAATTTATGAAAAGTGGACAAAAATAGCTTATTTCGTGCTATTTTGGATGAAAAAGCCTGAATTTTGAAATATTCATCCAGATTTTTTGACAGAAATTAAATCAGAATAATCAACAATGATTGTTCGTCTTTAAAAATAATATCAACGACAATATTTTTAAAAAAATTAACAAATATTAGCAAAATTGACAAAAAGTTAGGCAAAAATTTCGGAAAATGTGAACAAAAATAACGTGATTTCAATCTGCTTTTCTCAGAAGTTTAAACCTCGATAACTCCCTGTAGAAAACGAAAAGTAAAAAAATCTTTTCAATTCAATATTCTACGCTGGACGAGTTTACTAATGATACCAGTCTCAACTCTCTACGATGATTATATCGATCGGCGCATATTGACTGAACAAAAAAAAACCCGTTCGAGTAGATAGTTCCTCCCCCCCCCCACTCAAGAGGAGTCGGAACAAAAAACATCAAATAATGGTTGGTATCGAAATTTGAACAGCATGTCAACAATCCTTCGCGATACTCAGCATTACAGGAAAAGCTCTGATCCAAAGTTGCCACTGTTGGGTTACAAATACGTTTTGAATAAATTTAATTTTTATCAAGGAGGTTCGGTAATGTTCGTTTGCACCTAAAGTTCCGACCCCGCTCATCCACTTTTTCGTATAAATGTCTATCAAATGACGACCAATATTTTTCGAAAACATATATGTATGAATAAAAAGGTGCCTGCATCGCAAATAACTCAGTAGAGTAAAAAATTCCGCAATAGATTGATGAGATCAGCCATTATTAAGAAATCAATTCAAGATGAACAACAAAATCAAACAACAATGACAACAAACATTAGTTACATCCTAAACTTTATGTCCCTTTTCTAAAACTTATTAACAAGTCAAAATAGCGTCAGACAAAGCCGAAACTAAACCAAATAGCTTGTACTCAACTAGTAAAGATATGGGACTACTCCCTAAAACGGGCGGGTAACAAATAGACAAAAAAGAACCAAAAAACAAGAAACAGCAAATTTATTTAAAAAATTGGCTTATATTTTCAAAAAAACAATTGAGTCTGAAGTACTGAAAACCATTAGGTAGCAATTCAGAACATCCAACGTGTTTATGATTGCATAAGTTTCCAGAGGAGGGCACTAAGACCTGTCATTATTCTATTTTTTGGGGTTACAAAAAGAACAACAAACAGAGACAACAAGTAAAAATTCAATTAAAAATGCGAGAAAACGCTGTCAAAGGCGTAAAGACAGATTTTTCACCACATAAGAATAGGTAACAAGTAGACAAAAAAGAAAAAAACAGCAAATTAGATTAATCATTTTGTACTTTTCGAAAATAATTATTTTGAATTCATGAAAGCCATTAGCTACAAAAAGAAAAAATTAAACAGAATCCATTTTTCAAAATAAAGATGCGCTTGACTTCTTTAATTATTCAGAATATGTCTTACGTCAACAAAATAACGTCAAATATAGACAAAAATAAAAAGAAATTAGTATAAATTTTTTATAAAAAAACCCGCGTCGAAGCTAGTATATTCATAACAATTTCTAAAAACCAAAAAATCAGGTACAATTGCATTTTTTCGGGAGCACAATAATGTCATATCTGACCTGTAACTAACAATACTAGCTAACAAATTATCAAAAGAGAACAAAATGCGAAGTTGAAAAGTTTTTTTTATTTTTGAAAACAATTGTTTTGAAGTCATAAAAATCATCAGATATCATCTCAAATCAGAATTTTGGCTAAATTATTGCTTTTTCATAATATTCCAATAAATTATTGCTTTTTCATAATATTCCAATGAGACCTGTCATTATTCAGGAAACTTAATACGACTAAAAAGACAAAGTGAAAACTACAGCTAAAGACAAAAGTAAAAAAAAACTCAATTAAAGTCTTCGGGAAAGGGGTGTCGAAGCCGTTAAAACCATAATCCATAACTCTAAAAACTTTTATGCAAAAATTTTGTCTTATTTCAAACGTCAATAATGAAATTTGTGATTTCTCAATACTGTGATAATTTGAGAAAAACGTGAAAAAAAAACGTGAAAAATGGGCCATTGTCTAAAATTAAAAATAAAAATTGTGAAATCTATGAGTATCAAAGCCAGAAAACTATAATTTAACGCGTAAAACCGCAAAAAGATTAACTCTTAACTGAGTAGAAAGATGAGAAAGAATAGGCATTCTTTCTTTGCTGACACTATGCTACAAGTTGACCAAATTAAAAGAAAAATAGTAGCAAAATCCAATAAGCAATCGTTTATTTAAAAATAAACTATTTTTATAAGTCAAAACCACCGGAATGTTTCGAGTAAAGAAACTAGATACAATAATTTGGAACAGCCCAGGAAGCCCATTGGACCCATCAACAGTGAGTTGTGATTTGATTTGTTATGCTCCTTAATTAACATAAAAAAGATTACTGAATTAAAAACACCGACTGATTACAATCTGAATTGTTTTCTGGATCGTAACAGTGCAGGATTGGATCAAAACCAGCCTTGATAGTGCCTTCCGTCCATTAAAAACACTCAATTGTTTCGAATGTTTTAGATCTGGATAATTTGTTAATTGAAAGACAAAAAAATGCTCTGTTTTTGATAACCATAGAGTAAAGTTGGCAAAACACTGCTAAGTTTTCATCCTCGACTACTCTCAATGGAAGTGAAAACAGAAAGAGTTCACCATGTACTGCACCAATGTTGTGTTAATTGTGTTACGTCCAGCAAATTTAATCAATGTGGACTAAAGAAGCTTATTTCAGGCATTTTTGATGAAAAAGTTTGAATTTTGAAATGTTTAGCAAATATTTTAGCCAAAAAATGAAATGAGAACAAAAACAACAACATTTTTTGTCTTTAAAAATAAAATCAAAATTACTATTGTTAACAATTTTTACCTATTTTTGCGGAATTGACGAAATTTAAGGCAAAAATTCCGGAAACTTTGAACAAAAATAACGCAGTCGGTCTAATATTCACAAAAATTTTAGCCACAATGTCTCGCTCTAGAAAACGAAATCCAAAAAAACATTTTTAATTCCATATTCTGCGCTCGACGGGCTTTTTAATGAAACCACTCACAAATCTCGACGAGGAATATATCGATCGGTCAAAATTGTCTGACCAAAAAAAACCAGTTGAGTATATAGTTCCTCCCACCTCAAGAGGTCAACTTTAGACATCAGAATTACATTTAAATGAATTGCGCCACTGTAAACTATTTAAAGAGTTTAGTGGAGGCATAGTAGATCGGTTATAAAAAGAATAACTATGTATATTTTCCAAAAATGTCATTTATGCAAACCCCTTAAGGCATAAAACTACATAAAGGTTGTGGGGGATTTTTAGCCAGTTTAGAACAAGAAACGCAATTAAAAGTATTTGTTAGGTAAGATTTTAAAATAAAGAATTCTTCATACGAACACGGTCTCTTATAAACTCTTGTAAGAACTAATAGGTTCTAATATTTTTAAATTATGGTAGCAGGAAAGTAAAAATCTTTATCCTGTAAAAGCTGTTATGAACTTTATTGTCGTTAGTTTAATTGTTTTGTATCAGAATTGATATGATAACAAAACATTATCTTACACGATGAAAGTTTGGGACACATTGCAACCAATTCAACAAATAATTGTTTGCCAAATCCGTTTTTGGTATTGATTTTCATGATAACGTGCTAAAAGTTTTACATGAGTTAAAAAAGTCGTTTCTTCTAACCTTCTCAATCTAAACCTACTCTTTGTTAATCTTGATATTAGGGGCTTAATTCTCGCTCCCTCGTTATAAAGAACAATCAGATTTGTCTGTTATCTTGGCTCACTCGTTCGTTCTAACTCTGGCTCCTGTTTCTGGTGAAAACAAATAGGGCACATACCTGAAAATTTGTTATTGAATCGGTAGTAGAAATATAATTCGGTGGCCAGGTGTCATGAAAAGAAATATTTTGGAAATAAGTGTAACAGTTTTAAATATAACAGGCACAACCAAGAAACCAGTCAAATAAGGACATAAGGGTTAGGGCTTTGGCTGGGTCGTAGACAATGCAAACGTCTGGTACATTTGTAAGACGGGTCCTGGATAGATAGAGGTCTGCCAAGCAAGAAAAAAGGTTTTTTAAAACGCAAAAAACACCTAGGAGCGATTTTTGTGCATATTTGCACTTAGTATCTGAGAATGGCCCGGAATTTGTGAGTGGTCATCAATGACACCTTATATCCTTAAGTCACCTCAAACAAAAGCAAAATTACACGAAAAAAGACCTCTACTCATACGATTGAATACATTTGAACACGAATTAAGGCCACCTTCGGTAGTTAAAAAGTTTGAACACTTCTTTCTTTCAGTCATAAAACTCATCTAGAACTACTACTCTACTGAACAAATTCAAAACTTCAACAAAAAAGCGATTTAAGGACAGCTTGAGGTGGAGGAAGCAACATCTCAAACACAGCAACAAGATAAGAGCACTGATGTGCGATACAGCACAGCCATGATATCTAATGAGCAGCAAAAACTAAATTTTTAGATTTTTTGGTGTTCACGGCAAAAAAAAAACATCAGACAATATGAGATATCAAACAAATATCGAGCTGATTTTGAAAAGAGAGGAATGAAGGTTTTGTAGAAACAATGATAGAGTGATAAAGCTTCCTAAAACAAAACAAAAGTCTATTAGTGTTCTGATTGTTTGAAACAAGTTAGCGTTTACAGATTTGATGGCGCTATCATTGATCATGCGGATCTCTCAATCAGATGTCAGTTGATAAAATCTCCTACCTACACAAATTTTTTTCTAACATCCAGTAACTTTAAGCTAATCAACTGATATAACTAATTTGTTTATTATTTTTATGATGTCCTTATTAAATGATGGCTGATTTTCACAATTTTGCCCACTGAAGTGAACAGAATATAATCATTTAGCCTCAAAATTGTATTATTCTTTTCACAAAATTAAATCAATCGAAATATTTGGCAATTTGTCATTCATCAATTATAATTAACGGTACTTCACATTAGTATCAATTAACCGAAAACTTATGACGTACATCTTGATGGACGTCTTTCATTCATTAGAATTAAATTAGCTCAACAATTTTAACATAAAAATCATGTAAACAAAATTACTTGAAGTTTTTTTCGCACCAATAAATACTAATAAAAACACTATTTCAAAATGGTATTATTTTCGGTTTCACGATAACTCAAAATTCATCTGATGAAAATCTTTTGAAATATGTCAGAAGTCAGGACGCTATCATTGACCATAAATAATTCCAATTTTATGGTTTGCTTACAGCCCGGGCCGAGGATGCCGAAAAATATCGGGGAAAAAAGTATAAAAAGTGTAAAAAATTTTTTTTACACCGTTAGTGCCCGCCTTAATAAGGGTGGAATTACCTGTTAAAGTGTAATTTTATAGGTGTAATTTTAAGATTTAACGGTGGAAGAAGAGTGGAATAACTTATTTTTACACTCTTTATTACACCGTTAAAGAGTGGATCATACATAAATTCAACGCATTCAACGCCAATCTTACATAATTTTGCGTTTTTAGCGATGACACCTGGCTGGATTTCCTCTGGCATTTACTTCTACACAAAATCAAAAAGTGCATTATCAGTGCAACAACAGCAAGCTCCAAGGAGAATGTAAGCCAATGCATTTTGCATCCCGTTTCCTCAATTCTGCAGAACTCAAACGCACAATCAATGATCTGGCCCGGGTCGCGGCAAGAGTGTGATCAAAATTAATTTTTAAGAGTGTAAAAAGAGTGGAGTATAGAGTGTAAAGAGTTTAAAAGGAGTGTAATTTTTGCGAAATTACACTCTTACACTTTTTTCCCTGCTATTTAAGAGTGGAAAAAGCTTTACATCCTTAATCTCGCCTAATAACGGTTGACTATGGGTGGAAACCTCGGCCCGGGAGAGTTTTAAAGCGTTTTAGTTATTTACATTCATCATTTTTGATTTAGATTTTAGAGATTCCACTAATTAAAAACTAATACAGTTAAATTGAGCATGTTTATAGAGCTCGTATTAATATTTTCCGTGTAGTTCTATTATTTTGTCATAAACTTATAAATCAACGAGGAGGCTCGTTAATGTGCGTTCGCACATGATGTTTTGACCCGCGCTCATCTGCATTTATGACAAAACTGTTAACCAATTGAAAAGATAATCAAAAATAGACCTTTGGGATTTACATAACCGTAACAAAAAAAACTAAATGAAAAACATAATGCCATGCCTCATTACAGCGCTCACGAGATCTCACACCATTAATAAGACTATGCGAGAAACAAATGAGTAACAAAATAAGCAAAAAAACAGCGTCAAAAAACAATCAGAAGAAACCCTAACTACACAAATATATTTACCGTTACCAGAAAAAAGATGGGGCATTATATTTTTGAGATCAGACAACAAATTGACAAAAGGAAGCAATAATGATGCAAAATTCAAAAATCATCCAGAAATTTTTAAACCAAATATTTACAAAGGTCCTAAAAACCATTATGTTTGAACAAAAAATTTCTGGATAAATTTACAAAAAGTGTTTACAAAACCAATAAAGTCTGTATCTGGTCAAACTAAGCCATGGAAACGGACTAAAGATGATAAGAAATTAAAAACATATTAAAAACTTGCAAAAACACAAATTATGGAAAGCCCTAAAACTTTTGGCTGTTATCTAAATATTGTTTCTTATTTCAATTGTTAATTAAACTACTTCAGTTAAAATAATACTGAGAGAGTAATCATGTTCACTTGAGCCTAACTTGAAAATCATTGGGATCTGTTATTACGCGAATGAGCTTAAGGAGGAGAAAAAGGACAATATCTTGAACAATCAAAAATTTTTTATGAAAACGCATATTGTTCATCAAACAGAACATCAGTTACAACATGATATGAAAAGCCACTTTAACTTTCGAAAAAAACTTAAAGAACCGTTGGAAAACGAATGAAATCATGAACTTTAAGGCTATTTGTTGTAAACTCCATGCATTGAGTGCATTCACTTGTTCAGCACTCAGTTAAGGGCTTATGAGACTTCTCAGTTCTTTACAACTACAGAAAGAATACAAAACATGCAAAAATATCAAAATGAAAAAAAATTGAGACAAAAGTGTAGGAGCCATTAAAAAACGAACCATTCATTTCAAACTGTTGCCTTTTCAAGTGATTTCTAACAGAAATGAAATTGTTTTTTTTTTAAAATATGACGTCAAAAAGCCAACAAATATGAACAAATATATTCAAACTACGAAACATTTGAGAAAACCTATAGTATCAAAGCTATTAAAGTAAATTCAGTAGCTTTCAACGGTAATCAATAAAGAATAAGATCTAATAAGTTATTCATCGATGAGAAGGCAATGATTTTTTTCATTCCTATATCACCATTTAGTCACCACATTAAGCCGTATGGCTCTGAATACGACAAAAATACAGGCAAAAACGAGAACATCAGTAAAAAAGTGCAAGAAGACAATGTGGAAGCCAGTAAAATCATACGTTTTCTCTGGAAAACTTCCCTATGATCAATTTGGCGTCTTTTCTAAGCCAATGGGAACTGTCATTAATAGGATAATGTGATAAGATTTCGATGGCACCCAAAATGACGAAAAAATAACCAACAATTGTAAAAAAAAATATGAAAATTCGTAACATTGAAGTCACAAAGACAATAGTTAGACAATAAAACCGCAAAACATAATACTTTTGGTTGTTGTAGAAAAAAATGGGCCCCATCAAAAATGAGACTGACTTACAGTTCACAGAAACAAGTTTAAGATGGGTTAATTATCAAAAAACAATTTTTTGAAAAATTGTTTTTAAAATCCTAACAGCCGTTAGCTGTCCAGTGAAATTACTAAAAAGGTTCGCTTTCTAATCTTCAGGAATCCTATTGAATTTTTAGCTAACGAGTCTATGTCATAGGAATAAAAAGTTTCATTAAAATCTCAAAACGAAAATCAAAATTTCAAAAAAAAATTACGAAAACTCATAGTGGGAGCCATACAAAAAATGAGCGATTCAATAAAAATAGTAGTTGTTCATTGGACATCTTTTGACTGTACATCAGGTTTGTTATGAACAGAACCTGGATTTTGAAAAGTTGTTAGTCTCTAACTGACTTTACAAGAAATAAAAAAATATGAAATGGTTTTTAAACTATAAGCTTTCAAATAGAAATTGATTTTTTCTATAGTGAACTTCCCCATGAGAACAGTGGTGTCGGAACAATAAAGTGTATTGCTATTTGCAAGCCATTCATTTTAATTGCGGTTACCCCTCAAAACCAATTACCCTCAAAATTTATGTGCCATGAGTGAACTTTTATCTATTATTTTTGATCAGAGCAGAAAACAAAGAAATTTTGAAGTTTTTTGCCGAGCTAAAGTATCGCCACAAAATGAAATCAAAATTGTAGTGCATTGCAGCTTACTTTGCATAATTAATTAAACAACTTATAACTTATATAGATATTTATACCCAAAGTTTGAGTCAAACCCTTATCGAGACACTACAATTCTTTGCAAGATCTCAGTATTAAATGATTCCTGCAATGTTTCTTAGTTTTGCAGGAACATTGAAAAGAATTTTAGTATGACAGGAATCTTGCAAATTTTTCAATGTTAGTTTTGCAGGAAGCTTTCACAAGATAAAATTGTGAGATTATGCGCCCTTTTGCGATATCTTGCAGATTTCCTGCAACATCTTGCAAGGTTATCGAATCTTGACTAGAAAAATGTTGTACGTTTGTTGATCCGTGTTGCAATTCGCCTTTTAATTAACATTTATTCGTGGTACAATCCAAATCCTTGTGGTGTACCTAATTAACAAAAAAGCAAACTTGTGAATTAGCCACTCAGAAATCGCGTTCAACAATCTTAAAAACAGCAAATTTTTGGGGGTTCATTTAATGAATTTTGTAAGCTGAGAATTTATTTAAGTTATCAAAACTAACCAAAATAAAGGAAATATATAATAAGCTTAAGGTTTCAGAATGAACCTAATAAATCAAATATATGTTTATATATAGCTTCCTTAATTCAGATTCCGATGGCTTTTCTATTGTAAGCTTTATAAAAATCACACGATCAAACTGCTTAGGTATCTAGATTGGGTCTCATATTTTGTACGGCGGATTTCCCTTTTGTATGCGCTAAGCAATGGTCGAATTTCATTCAAGCAAAGATTTCAGAATTTTTCATTTTTCCCAGCGTTATCAACCTATTTTTAGCCAATTAATGAGAAACGTTGCAAATAACTCAATTTATTTTTACAATGCAACTTCGCATTTCATGACAGTCAAAAGAAGAGCACGCGACTCAAAATTTATCCGAAGAAAAACAGTTATTGTACAAAATTTCTCCACTGGTTTCTCCGGTTCAAAAATATTTTGATAAAACAACGAGAGTAAAGCTGTGTAAAAGAAAAAAGACAAAAAACTTATTCCGCAATTTATTTTTTATTGTTGTTCGAAAGTTTTCTTTTGAGTATCCTCTACCATTAAGGTTTATATCGAACTCGCATAAATAGTCAAAGCTAAAATTAACACTTTAAACACAATTAGCAATCACGGCGATTTTAGACTTTTTTGTAGGATTTCATTCGACCATTTGTCAGAACTTTGCCTTATAAGATGATATTATAGAATTATTCTTGCATGATCATACTTGAAAAAAGTTTCACTCAGAAATTTATTTACTGTAAAACCTGATAAGACATTCTGAGTACTAATGGAAACAAAGCTTCAGATGACATCAAAAAATGCTTATCTATCGAATATTCTTGTCTCAACGAAAAAGATAAATCGATTCTGAAAATGCTCTGAAAAATTAAATTTGTTTCACAGCAGCGACTTCGGCCCTTCAAAACCAAATCCTCATTAAAACATTGTAAACCAGCGTTCCGAGACCCTCATAAAACCATTTTTTGTATTTAAAACAGTTTTTTAAAACGTCTTTTAAATTTTAAAAATCATTTATTATGAATTCACGTGGAAAGCTTCTCCGTAATGTAACATAAATGAAGCCTACTGAGCTGAAATCGTCATTTCGATTTTTTTGATCGCCAAAATTCAGAATTTTGGAAGCACATGATTTCAACAAAAATTTTGTGTTTTTCATTATTTTCAACAACTGCGCTTTCATAATTTTCAAAAATTTTGGTGGAAAATCCTTTTCTGCCACCATGTTAACAATGCAAAAAAAACGCGAAAAGCAAAAATTGATCAAAATTGAAGCAACACTTTTCATTACAGTGCAGAGGTAAACCCAAATCGTCACGGGCAGATATGCCCGATGTGTGTATCTCGTGTTCGTCTTTACTATGTTAATACATTGAAAGTGGTACAATATTGCGGAAATTAGCTACTTTAGCAGAAACCGGCAAAATGGAAGGGAATATCGTCTCCCGTGTTCGCAAAAGTGTCCTAATTTTAGCCGCGGAATACAAGTACAAACTTAATAACCTTTTTTTCGCGCGAGTTGTATCACGCATCCGCTTCATTTATGTATTGATTCTTCGCACGCAATGTTGTTCGATTTCGCATAAAATCCGCAATTAAGCCTAACCTTATTAATACTTATTTAATTAAGCCTAACTTATTACTACTAGTAGTACTTTATTACTACTTTATTACTACTTATAGTACTTTATTACTACTTATTTCTACTTATTAGTACTATTTATTACTACGTATTAAAATTGGCCAATCCCACATTGATATACAAAGTCTTTGATGTGCGAGGGATTTTTCGGGAAAAAAAACAGTTTTTGTGGTAGCATGTATTTAAAGCACTTTAAAGCTTTGAAGGCTTCAAATAAATATGTATTAAAGTGCTTATTGCATGCTCGAAATGCGCGCGAATAATAGATACCTAAATTGAGCGGAAACATGCTACAAGATTTGTTACCTAATTTTCGCGCCAAATGTTCTTTTGTTTCGCAAAATCGGCGGAACCCCTTTTGCGAAAAGTAAGATACAAAGGATGTCACCTAATTTCGTTCATTGTATGTAACTAATTTTCGAGCCAATTTTACTAAGGCGGAAATTTTGGGGTATACCTCTGCATCGTAATGTTGTAAAGCCTGGTTTATTTACAATTTTCTGTTATAGAACTCATTTTTTTGTTTTACTTTTTTGTACTTTCAGAAACAGTACTTTTCAGCCAAAACCTAGAGTTTTCAATTGGGTCTCGATATGCACAGTACGTACAATAAGACGAAAAATGGCGAGTTGAAAAAAGAGAGTTCATTTTTCTAATAATAGTTTTCCCACCAAATTCAATGATAGCTGCAAGAATTTTCATTACTAACTTATAATTGTAAATTATGAATGTCAAAATTGTTGGGGATTTCATATTTTTTGGGTATCAAAATTATGTAGTATTTGCTAATTAATTTCTCAAGTAACCGATCTCTAACCTAACAAAATATTATGCAATTTTAATAATGGTGAGAGTGGAGTAGCAATGTTGCCATTATAATCAAAGGCCTGTATTATTTTTTGCAGTATATTGTCCAATTGAAATGGATTTTGCGATTTCTGCTCACTTTTTCCAGTATTTATTATTTTTCTCTGCTTAGGTTCCAAATTTTTAAATATATTTCAAATTTTTGGAGAATTTTGAAGGCGTGCCTAATATGAAAACAGAACCTCAAAAAGTTGACCAAATGTAGACACATTTTATTGCGTCTCAAAATAAACAAAAATAGGGCCCATTTTGAGAAACATCATTGAGAAAACAAAACTGATGTCGTATTTAATAGAAATCAAAAAACTTTTGAGAAATAAATTTGAGCAATTATTCTTCATATTTTTTAACATTTTCTAGAATTTTTTTCTGCTCTTTCCTTAAATTTCTGGCTGCTTTATTTTAAGATTTCGGAGTTGTTCATTAACAAACATACGTTCAAGTTTGCGCAAAGGTGTATGGATATGGTCTAAATACGCAAGGCAAGATAATAATTGCAAATGAATCGAAACTTCTGTAACCATTACTATTTTAAAGTTTCCGTGTAATTCAATTAAATTATTGTTTAGTCAGTTTTTCAGAAGCAGAAAAGAAACAAAGCACAAAATTGGAGTTGAAGCAATTGGATGCCAGTAAAAGAGATTTGAAAAAATCGTAGGTGGAACAAAAAAGCTCCAGTTTTATGGCAATTGTTTACCTTCTCTCAAAAAAGCTTTTCCGTAAAAATCTCTCATTGCTATTGAGGCGCCAAAAACAGAGAAACAATGTTGTCACACGGTAAAAAGAGTTTAGAATTTGGCATTATTTTTTGATTAGTACTCGCAAAAAGTATTTTTTAGGTCGAGAGTGGAGAAAAACGGTACCACAGATGGGAGAGTATTATAGAGTATTTGTGTTGTTGAATTGCAAGTTTGAACTATTGGTAGGTAGCTTTCTTTCATCTTCAGTATTATTTATTATTCCCACCCACTTGTAGGGCGAGGAACTATATTTTCAAATGGTGTTTTTTGTTCAGACAATATTGGCAGATCGATATATTTATCGTAGACTGTTAAGACTATTATCATTAGAAAGCCCGCCCAGAGTATAATGTGGAATTAAAAAGATTTTGTAGAATTTCGTTTTTTTTAAAAAGGTTATCGAGATTTGAATTTTGGTGAATAGGAGATGATATTCAGTTGTTTTTTGTCACAATTTCCGTATTTTCTACTAAAATTTATAAAAGTTTTTTAAAAAAAATGCTATTGTTTTTTCTATTGAAGATATAGGAAGCTTGGCGATTGGTTTTATCCGAGTCTTTTTTGTTGAAACTTTTTTCCAAATTCAGACTTTTTAAAGTCAAAAGTGGCTCCAGAAACGTTTTTTTATCCCATTTTGTTTAAATATGCTAGAAGTATAGACCTAACCTCTGCTGTCACAATTTTTGAAAACGCCAAAAAAGCTGCTTGTGTTTTTGCTTCCCACTGGAGTCTTATTGAATTAAAAATTTCAAAACTTTTTGAAAATTTACTTAATAATTATACAAACTACTTCATTTATTTTTGTACGATTGATATATTTTTTCTAGTCAATCTCTTTTGCAAACATATGGAAGATTGAATTGTTTTATATGGATGCGCAGCAAGCTCAGGGCCAGGTTTGGACTCATCTACGATTCTTACAACCAATAACTATTCGGATTACCTTTGGGCGTCGCCGGTCTTTTTCAAAATAGTTTTGAATTTTTGCTTTTTTACGTTACATGCTAACTAAAATGATTTCAAATCAAGGCCTAATTAATGACGGAGCCTATGTGAAAAAAATGAGGCCAAGTATAAGTATAATGTCTTTTCAGAGAAAAGCTCAATTTTTTTTATAGATTTGACAAATTGTTTTTGTTTTGCATTCATTTGTCATTCTTTTTGCAGCCTCATGACTTCTTTTGATTAAGTTTATCACAAAAGAAGTAATTTATACTGTTTTGACGGCTTTTGTTTAACAATTTGGTTTTGCTTTCTTACTACAAAGTTTCATAAAATTTTTGTGACTTTCACTCTTTTGCGTATATCTGAGGTTGTCATTTGTACCAAAAAAACATATTTACTGAAAATAAAAGGCATTAAAAAAAGGGGAAATCATCTTTTTAAAGATTTCACGAAATAAGTTGTAATAAATTTAACGGCTGAAAAACCGTTTTCTCAGAAGATTACAAGAATTTTTTATTTGTTGCCTCTAAATGTCTTTCTTTTTTCATCGTACGGCATATACTTGACAATCAAATGTCTTCATTGCTTCTACGGATGTTAAAATTATTGTATTGACTGACATCATTTTATAGTTAACGGATTTAAAGACTTTCGATGACTTTTCTATAGAAAATTTGTTTTTTGTACTTCTTATTTTTATTCCTATTGTCGTCAACAAATAACTTAGTATTATTATTGACAAACCTTATCAACTTTTTGCTGCTCCAAAACATGCTTTCGATGTAGGTTATATTTTGACTAATGTCTTTAGAGCTTAAAAATGTAATTTCATTATAATTTTGTGAGTTCTCAATACTTGTCATTATTTGTGGTTCTTTTGTTGTCTTTTTCAAAGACTCTTTACAGAGAAAAGGCATTCAAAACTGAAGAACAACAAAGCAAAAAAATCAAAACCATGTCAGCAGTTGAGTTTAAGAAGATTTTCAAATTCTTATTTTTTTAATGTCTTCAGCATTGTGGTTTCGATAAAATGTTTAAGAAATTTTGATTTTTGTTGTTATTTGTTATTTTTCTTGTTGTCATTTGATTCGACCTCACTAATAAAAAGCCCAACTAACTTTCTGAGCTGTTTCAAGTCAATTTCTTTGTTTTTAGTTGAAAGCTCAAGGTGTCTTTACTTTTTGTAATTGTTTTTAAATCAGTGGATATTTGAGCTTTGCGAGTTTTTTTTTCATTTTTTCTGTCAAGTTTTTATTTGGCCTCTATAACGACAGTTGGCATCCTCAATCCATTGACAGAGATCCAAATTTTAAATTGGTTTCAGTTTCAAATAAAGGTTAGTTGCCTTTGGAATAAGTCATTTTTATAAAAAAAATCTTGTTTTTGTTTATTTTCTCACTGCTGTGTTTCTTTGTCTCCTTGTCACATTATCACACTAATGAGTCTGCCCAATTGGCCCTGAAAAAGGGCGCAATTGAATATATTTAATGTTTTAATGAATTGTATATAGTTATAACGGTTGAAACACTGCTTTTTATTAAATTAAATTGATTTTGTTTCAGTGTTTTCCTTTTCTTTTTGTTGTCGCCTGACATATTACGGATAATGTCTGGTCTCAATTGTTTCTCATGAAATAGAAACTAGTTTTCTAAATAATTGAGCCCAGTTGATACGCAATCTACTGTTAACCACTTTGTAATTGGTTGTTTTAAAAACTAGAAGCGTATTTTTGAACTTTGCTATTTCTGCTGGTCTTTGGCGACCTGTTATTGGGTCTCATATCTTAACAGATGGAATACAGAATAATTTGTTTAGTTCATGTTCTATTTGAATTCGTTTTTTAGTGTTTTTTTTTTAAATATGGACATCAAGGTTTGATCGTGAGTAATAGTTGCAATTATTTGATTGTTATGTTTGTCTTGTCCAGTACTCTCATTAATGGCAGGTCTCATCGACCCCCTAACCAGCCTTAATTTTGTTGTTTGTTGAACGATGCGTGAATTTTTAAAAGTTTCCATCTCTTCGTCATCTGCTAAACAATTAAATCAAAACCTGGATAAGCTGGGTTGGAACATTATGTGCAAACGCACATTACCGAGACTACTTGTTGCATATATTATTTAAATTATCATTAAATTTTCAATTTTGTTAGAGATTTAATTTTAGTTTTAGATAGTTTTAGAGATTTAGATTTAGTTTTAATGAAGTGGTCTAATTTGAAAACCTTTATAATCTCAACTTTAACTAATTTTTGAAAGAATAGTTCAAAAATGTGCTCAATTTTTAGAAATCAGACTCTGATGGACAAAACCTGCTTTTGTTAACGTGAAATAAAATATCTGAAAAGGCAAAAAAAAATGTCAGATTTCGCTAAAACATACTTGAAACAAAGTTTTATGTTTTAGTTTTAAACTAAAATTTTCAAAAATGCTCAAAATTCTCAGTTCTGACGTACACATGAGATCTCGATAAGCGCACTTGCAAAAAAATACAGAAATTGCTTTTAAAAATGGAGAAAAAATGTTGATTACCCACGAGTTGCTTTCACCCAGATCAGTAAACCAGATGGGAACATTAGGAAAAATTTACCCGCGAATGAAAAATGTTACAGGATTAGTCTTCCTCTCGTTGAAAATGAACAAAATGGAACGGATTGAGAGTGGCAACAAGTTGACAATAAGGGGTTATGCCCCCTAAGAAACAGCGGAAGAAATTTTGCAAGAAACTAACAATAAATTTGGTACAAAACTGATCATAAATTTTGCCCCCTTACCAGGAGAATGATACTACTTGCTATGTCCCAGTTTAACTTCTCTTTTTTATGGTGATAAAATTAGCAATAAAATTCAGGTAACGCTCTTTAGATTACCAATGCAGAGTTGTATAGCTAATCAAAATTCATCAGTAAAAATGATTCAATAAATTTGGTTTTTAAAGTAAGATTGTTATCAATTCAGCTGGTCAAACTATAGATAAAATAACATTTATCTTGATTTTGAATCTGTTTTTAATAGAACCATTCTTCGCCATAACCCGGTCAGAAATTTAAACTTGCAGTTGCAAAGTTGCAACAAAAATTGGAATTAAAATGAGAGGTCGAAAATACTCTATATCAAATATAACCTTGCGAAAACATTCTTTCATGTCCTGGCAAAATAATCGCGGTGTTCTGATCCGGATTTACAGTCCAAACAGCTTCAAAGACTACAATATTCACGCAAGGAGAACTCCCGTTGACACAAAACCTTTCAAAGTTGATTTATGAATTTGTCGAAAAGGGGAGGTATAATTAACTTGTGATAAAGACAAGTTGTTGTAAACAATGGCTAAAGACATTCTTGTGCCAGAGTTTATCCAAAGCTAATCTCCGACTTTAGAGAAGAAATCAATGATTGACAAGATATCTGGTCTTACTCAAACGCAGAATTAAGTTTTGATTCCGTATCGGAAGAGGGGTTGTGTTCCAAATTCAACCTACGGTCAATTAGATCAAATATTTCAATCACAAGTGTCGTCAGTTGAACAACAGTGGACCCTATAATTAGGGGCGAAATTTAGAACGAATTTGGAAGCTACTTGAGAGCCAGAATGTTGTCACCATTGAAATACTTTTGGTTAAGATTCAGAAGGTCCCTGGTTGAGGTCCCAGAGCATCATGACCCCTGATCAGAAATTTCCAAGGCCAAATTGGTTTCTTACCAGACATTGTTAAGATCATTGTTCAGATTTTTTTGCGCTTTTGAGGGTTTCCGTGTCCCGATCCAATCAGTGCTTTTGAACATTGTCTGATAGGAGGTTGCTTTGTTTTGTGACCTCAAACTGAGGTGAGATCAAAATACACAGCCATCTATTTGCCTTTTGATTAAATAGACAGAATGAAAACGGCCAATTGACTAAATAATGTCAGGACCTTGCCGATAAAATATAACAAAAGAACGCGAATCTAATGAGATTAGAACCTAGTAACACAGAAAAAAAGCAGATTGATCAAATAACGCAATTTTGAAAGATACAATTAATTGTTGTGTGTCTCATTTTAATATGCAAACTCGGTATCAAAGATAGCAATTTATACTTTGACAAAAATTGGGTAATTTTTGGCAAGAAATTGGGCATTTTTTTTTACAAGAGTTGGGTATTATTTGCCAAAAACTTTTTTTGGTTTCAGGTTTCAGAATCCTAAACTTTAAAAAATACAAATTTGTCTTTTCACGATTTTCAGAGTATGTCCATTGAATTCTGCGTCAAGAATTACGCTATAAAGATGTACTGTAACACACATTTCCCAAAAATAGTTTGAGGTTTCAGGTGTTAGAAGCTGAAACTTCGGAAAACCAAAAAGTGTAACTTCGTAGGGTTAAAAAATCAACAACAAATGCTTTGTTTGAAAACAACATTTGACAGTTGATATAGCATACCATTCTCGAAGAAATTATTTTGTAGTTTGCGGTTTGAGGACTAATGTTTCAGAAGACCTTATCCAGACTAGAACTGTTTAAAGCGCTTTATAGGAAGAGTGATGTTACATGAACCTGGATATTTTCGCCTAGACATCATCAGCCTGAATTCGCTGAATTTGTTTTTTTTTCAGAGGCCTTAGAGAGTCTTAAAGCAAGAACTATTTTACTTAATTTTGTGCAGATGTAGATAAATTTAGCTGCTTTGCTCTTATGTGGTTCTTGAAACTATTACTACTCAAAAAATTGGCTTACCATAAAAACTCAAAACTAAAAACTCTGTAAACATTACTTTCTCAGTAATCAATATCATTAAATAAAAATGAAAATTGTAAATAGGTTCGTTTACATCTCGTTAGAACGTTAATGAGACCCTGTTGGCATTGAGAATCAACAACAATACAAAATAAAGAAGAAAAACGAGTGAAAATTACAAAAAAGTTAAAATTTTTATTAAAACCACTCATTGTCAAATTTTAAAAAAATCATTAGTTGACCATTGACATGTTCAGTCAACATCATCTATATCCCATCCAACCACGTGTATCGCCTTTAGTTTTCTTTGCCAGAAGATTAGTTGAGAAAAAGAAAACCGAAGTTAAATTATTCTAATTATTACAAGGCTCTTGAATCGGAAAATTTAATACTGATACCTAAATCTTTCATTCAAAAATCTTGGGTGCGACCGATGACAGCCTGTTTATGGCTTGACAGCTACAAAAACACGGAAATTTTGAATAAGTAATAAAGAAATAGTAACATAATTGAGCAAAAGTTGACCAAAGATGGCTATAAATGTGATAAAAGCTGCAGTGTATAATCAAATGCTTCGTAAATTTAAAACCCGCTGTTTCCTCGAAAAAAGTTTTAACTTTTTTTCCTGGAATTTTTTGCGCAACGCCAGACGGTCTTTCTATTGGAACTACTCACAACGCTCAACGATCAATATATCGATCAGTCAGAATCGAGTCAACAAAAACCCAGTTGAGCATATAGTCTCTCCCCACAACTATAAGGGGGGATGGAAAAATGAGCAGGAATAGTGTAATAACGCCGAAAAACAAAAAATGGGAAAAAATGGTTTTACTTCAATGGAAACAATGTTCTTCAATGGTTTTTTTTATTTAGAAATTTCACAAAATTATCGATGAATATTTTTCCAAAACCTTAGCTCAAATGAATATTTGGGCTTGATGATGTTTGGACTAACTTTAATTCACTGACTGAAAATATCATATTAAAAAAATTTTCAAAGAAAACTACCGAAGAAAGAGCGAATCGTTCGAGGTAACCAGAGTTGATTAAAATTTTCTGGAATTAGGCATTAAAAGGTGCTCAAAAATAATGCATGTTAGAGTTATCTGTTAAAATTTAATTTTAGAAGAAAGAAAGAAAGATAATACACAAAAACAGAAAAAGACTTAATGTAAAATTAAATTTTTTAAAATAAAATCATCAAAACTGGATATGTTGAGTATTTTGAGTTACTGAAACTATCAGAAAAATAAACACGCTCCAACCGGAAGATAATTTAATAGAGGGTAACTCGAAGAAGTCATTTTGGCCAACCTGCTTTCGTTCTGGCACTTCTGTCGATCGGCACGTTTGCTTGATGATCTGGCTGATCAAGGTTTTAAATTATCTCCACCGAAAACTTTCGTTTTTCAGAGAATAGCCAGTGAGCACGTAGCCAGTGACGCAGATGAATATCTAATGGCATCTTTAACGATAATATCGAACTTTCGCCTCCGCAATATATTAAAATCCCCCAGTTTATTTAAAAGAAAAGCAAGAGCGAAATAAACCCGATTTTATAATATTAACGGAAACATGGCTGAAAAATGACGAAATTTTCAAACTTGATGGTTATAATTTCAATGGCAGAGAACGTAAACGGAAAAAAGGTGGTGGTATAGGAGTTTTTTCTAAAACTAATATCAAAATTGTTGTTCAAAAAGTAGCTTCAAATATTGAATTAATCTGTTTAAAAATACTGGAACTTGACTTACAGATAATTGTTGTGTATAATCCACCAAATAAAAATAAAAATGAGTTTTTAGTAGAACTTGAAGATGAATTGGATGTTATTATGAATACAGGAGGTAGGTTTGTTTTCTGTGGTGACCTAAATATAGATATTTTGAAAAACAGTGTTTGTTCAAAAAAGTACCAAAATTTACTAAAATTCTATAGTTTAAATTTGAAGAATAAGGAGAATCCAACTAGAATAACTGGACAATCATCAACTTTAATTGATCATATAGCGTCTAATATGCAAGCGGAGGTAACTTATGATGATGAACCTATTTCGGATCACAAAATAGTAATTAGCACTTTTCCTGAAATTAGTCAAGAGAATGTGAAATTGCAACATTCTAGTGTTATAAAAATCAGACCGATAAAAATGTTGGAGAGACCGAAACATAGGAATAATTTATTAACATGGCTGCAACTTAATCTGAAATATCTTTTTGAAAATAGATTTCCTAATATTGATGAAAATGGAACAAGTTTAACGGTTTGCTTTCAAAGAGCCAAGATTTGTTTTGTCCCCTAAAAAAGATCAAAAAAAGAAAATCACCGGATTTCATACCGAGTAAAAATTTGAAGAAAGAGATGGAAAAGCGAAATAAACTAAGAAGTACTTATTTTCTGAATAAAACTGAAGAAAACAAAAAAGCATATACATTGCAACGGAATAAGGTTAATAGGCTTGTAAACGATGAAAAAAAGAACTCAACAGCTGAAAAAGTAAAGAAGGGACTGAACATCTATAAAATTTACAGATCTACTATAGGGAAAAAAGATAGTGTTATATATCCCACAGATGCACAGAATAAAGTTGCAACCATGAATCAATTTTTTGCTAGCATAGGGGGCTCTCTCTCTCTCTTTCGTTGCCAAGGAACAGTAAAAACTTTTTTCCAGAAAGAAATGTAAACTCGGTAGTTTTTCCACCAGTCACCGAGTCTGAAGTGCAGAAGTATATTGATAACATGAAAAACCAAACATCTTGTGGTTTTGATGAAATAAGTAATCGTTTTCTAAAAATAGTTTCGCATGTAATTGTTCCATATTTGGTAACCTTGATAAATGAGAGCTTTATTTTGGGAATTTTTCCTTCTTGTTTAAAAACAGCAAAAGTTATACCAAATTTTAAAGAAGGTGATAAAAATGATTTTGGAAATTATAGGCCGAAATCATTATTGTCAGCGTTGAGCAAGATTATTGAGAGAGCCATCCATGCTAGAATTGTTAACTTCTTTGACAAAAATAACTTGTGGTACTCAATGCAATATGGTTTCAGGAGCAAAAGAGGAACAGTAGATGCAATAATAGAGCTTCTAGAACAAATAAGTAATGAAAAAACACACTGTGAAGCAATTTTAGTGGATTTAACAAAAGCAGTTGATACAGTTAAAATATCTCTGCTTGTTGAAAAACTTGAAAGATATGGCATAAGGGGTATATGTTTGAAATTGTTACAATCGTATCTAGATTCAAGAAAACAATATTTACAAATTTTTGATGCTATCTATGAAACGATTCCAATTTTGCATGGAGTACCTCAAAGATCAGTTTTAGGCCCTTTGCTATTCATAATTTATATAAATGGTCTACCCGAAGTTTTAAACGCTAGCCATACTTATTTATTTGCCGATGATACAGCATTGATAAAAAAGGGAAACAAAACGCATACTGACTTTCAAGATGACATTGGAAATATTGAAAATTGGACAAAAAATAACTATTTGGTTATTAATCCTAAAAAATCTAAGTATCTTTGTTTTTCGACAAATAAGGTGGCTAACAAAACTGTGAATATATATTGCAAGACTATAAAAAATGAAAAGTTTGCTAAATATTTAGGAGTTCTTATAGATGACAAGTTTAGTTTTTTAGAACATGTGTCCTATGTATGTAAAAAAATATCAATACAAGGAGGGTTAATCAGACAAATGAAAGACATTCTTATAAGAGTTCATATTTTACTTTTTATAATGCGTACATCAAATTAAGAATACAGTATGCTATATTGGCTTATGGCAATTGTAAATTTACTCAAACTGATGATATTGTAAAAATTCAAAAACGAATTGTTCGAACCATTTTTTTGGTGAAAAAATTTGATTCTGTCAGCAAAATTATGATTCAAAATAAAATATATACAGCTCATGAGTTATATGTATACGAATTATTAAAAACAATTGTCAAAAACAAGACTAAGATCTGTCCAGGAACGTGTACTTCAAAGTTGCTAGAAGATGATATTCAAAATACATACCAAACTAGGTACAAAACTAAAGGTCTGCTCTCTGAAAGTTCATGTCCGAATAAAAGTTTTAGTGTTCTTAAATCTAGAATTCGTAAATTATATAATATCTTAATCAAAAATGATCTATTGCCAGAAAACTTACATAATTTCACCAAAAATGAATTAAATCAGTTTTACCATAGGTTTAGGGACAACTATATATTAGGAAACTTCGGGTTGATCAAGTATATCTTCAAATAATTTTGATGCTTCTCTTTTTGATAAATTTCATACATTTGAGTTCTCAGGGTATGCAGCTGTCGGTCTTTCTGACAGTTAAACAGATTTTATCTGTTATGCACTATCCTTTATGGTAATTTTACATATTTATATGATTTGTAAAATACGTTCCATATGAATTAAATTATTATTATTATTATTATTATTATGTTTTTGAAGCCCCCTAACCTCTAAGCAAAAATGAGATATTGTAATACTGGTGTAGGGCTGTCCCCTCGAAAATAGCCCAGTAATTACGTTAATTGGGGACACAGTTCCGGTAATTGGTGAAACAAGAATTGGTTTTACAATATTTGCAATCATTGAATGCTAATTGTATCTCCTTGAATCGATGAAGGAGCTTATCGAGGGAGGAGTCGAATAAATGGCGACGGGTCATGAGTCCAGAAGAACACGAGACAATTTCTGCTTTACAATAAACTCTATTTAACATGCATAGGTTACGTGATTCTACTTGAAGTTGCTGAGAATTTTGGGTATGGCTCGAGATGATACGCAAGAACTCCGAAATGACTCCTGTGGAGTCACGTAACCTTGCTTAATACACGCACGTGCACGTTTTAAAATGCCGACAATCTGTAGTGGCAGAAGTCAAAACGACAGACGTTCCTATATACATAGCCAGAGGTTGACTTCCAGAAACTTGCGCAATTTTAAAACGTGCAATTTGCGTGTTCTAAGCAAGGTTTTGAGAATCTGTAGAAATCGCTTCAAAATTCTGGTTTAAATTCTCGATATAATATCTCCGTATAATGTCTGGTTTGAGATTCCCGTGGGCTCTTAAGTAGCAATCTTGTCAACTCGAACAATGGCAGAACCACAGACGCATTCTTCTGTTATTATACCGAGGAACCGGCAAAAGCACAAGAATACGCATTCTTCTGCTATATGCAAGTGAAATTCAGCTGACTGTCATCCGAAAATCAACATCATTCAAGTTCCGTATGCAAATACTGCACAGGTCAACCTCAAACTTCGACGCAAGCTAGTAATAGCACAACATCGCCTACTGGGAGGCATCAAGGCTGTTAGTCCTCTGACTTCTGGAAAACATGACCCTCGACTTGAGTGAAAACCTTCAAATTGATTTACACTGAAGTTTTACATTGGATAACAGCCTTGTTCCTGATCAGCAGAAACAAAGCAGGATTCTGGTTCATAGATAGAGTGGCCACAATCCTTGCAGCAAATGAAGGTGCTGAAAATGCGGAAAGCGCCATGATCTGCGCGTTCACGATGCCCCACTAGATCATTCTGCAAACCAAAGGAAGCAATGATGGATTCACCGCAAATAACCATTGCCAGACGCCTTGATCAATAGATATCAGGAGACATAAATGAGTTCTTCACCCGAGCAAAGCTCTTGCAAGAGCGAATCTTAAGAAGCAAGTTGAAACGTGACCTCAACGAAAATAAGGATTTCGATAAACAAACGACTTTTGGTAAGATCTCAAACGCAATTAGATGCCTCAGCGAAGAATCAACAAGAAGATTCCCCTCCATGAACGACAAAGTAATATTCAACGGATTATCCAAAAACCGTACTCTAAATTGTGGAGAAATATCCAAAAAGTTTACCCCTAAAAACCGAATGTTGATACTCTACGACCAATCTAATTCACTGCCATACTAAGGGTAAATGGAAGTGCTATTTGCACAGCTGCAACGAAAATGCGTGGAATCCATGGACTCTCAGGCTTTCATGCTCAGGAACTGCAACAGCTTCTTACCTTGTTCAAAGCACCCTCCAGCGACCTATACAAAATCTTCACGAAACTAATTCACGGGATTGCCACTGGAAAGCTCTCTTTCCTTGCTTCTATGACGATTGCCTACTAGTCGCCTTAGACAAATGCCCTGGCATTGGAACCATAAGTATCGGTGCAGTTACAAGAAAAATTTTAGGACAAAGCATCATAAAAAATGTGTCAAACAAGATCTCACACGACTTGGCGGAGATCTTCAGTTATACATCGTCCAAAATTGTGGCATTGAACAGGCCATTTACTCCCTAAGTGGCGCAAATGAGACACTAAAAAACGCTTTTGCCCTTAGCAGAATACAAAAACTCTACCCGTTGTTAAATTTTGCACATATGAATTTGTATCGGAGACCATGAAACCTTTAAATAGACAACTTCGCCCATAAACATTAAAGAGGCGCTGCTGACGGAACCCAGTATAATTATGTTAATGTACGAGATACCGAAATTGTCTCTCGTCATGCAAATTCATTACCCAAATTTTACCGAAAAATGGTATACAGATGATGGAAATGCAGCCAGCTCAATCAATTCCCTGAAACACATCATTGATAAACTCAGCCCCGTAGGACCAGATTTCGGGCAGAATGTTATAAAGTGCTCCTTCATTACAAAGGAAGCACATAGACAAAGTTAGTAGTGTTTTTCTCTTGAACAGAGTCAAAGATACGAAGTTGTAGTAGTTCCTTCACAAGATGTAATTCTGTCACAAACAAGGGAATGCAAGAAACACTCCAACAAAAGCTGACTTGTGTACGCCAAACTCGCAGACCATAACCACCAATATAAAAAATATCGCGACCATTTTTCGCCGTCGGTTAGCGAAGCCGTTTCAGCATCCTTCTTCAGAGTGATAAAATCTATGATCACAAAGGATCTGTCAAGGTTACTATCTCTCTTGGAGAAAAAAAGGATGAGGCAACTAACACGATTGTTTACTCAGTACTATACAACCCGAAAAGTAGATCAAGTAACAAAAACCAGGAAATCGCCGTTCGAAGGAAAATTTGTGGAACTGGAGGCAAAAGATCTAAACACAGAAAAAAGAACCTGTCGCTGGTTAAATGATCTGTCTCTGAAGAGATACAACTTCGACGTACAAAATCTGAACTGACCACCAAAATCTGCTGAAATCATCCAGAAATATGGATGTGAAACCACCTAAGTTCCCTGTTCCTGTGCATGTGGAGAGATGTTCTTATTTGCATATGCTCTACATTGCTCAACGGATGGATACTTTCACCTTAGAGACAACAATTTTTGCAATTCTGTCGTACAGATTTACAATCTGTAGGAATGAGTTGTTTCGTGGCACCAATTAGCTTTTTCTACAGCGGCTAATTAGGGGTGATTTGGCGGAGCGAGTTAACGCTATTATTTGTTGCTTTAGAATTAACTATTCGAGTTACAGAATTTAAGTCGATTTGGCGAAGCGAAATCGCTTTCAATTATTTGTAGAGTATTTCGCTCAGCGAAAGATACCAAACTTTTGATACGTCTGAATTAAGACTTTGGCGAATCGGATTCTAGTTAAAGAGAGAGTCAACTATTTTGAATTACGAAATTGAGGAGAATGAAATTAGACAAAATTAACAAAACTGATTAACAATTTTTTCATAAGATTACATTACTAAAAGCGGCAACTTACAATCAAGAGACAATGTGAACAGACAAAAGATCATGCACAGGATGTAAACAAATTTACAAGTATGGAATCATAAGATTCGATCTTCAAAACTAGAACTAAATGAATGAACAAAATAAAGGTAGATGAAATGAACTAAATTAAATTAAACTTAAAATGAACCAATTTAGCTACACCAAACAATAACCCCAAACTAAAAATGTACTATTGTACCACATTTCCCCCTTGACGAAAATAAATAACATGTTATTCATCAGAAAATTAATAGTCATATGTACTTGTTTAAATAATTAATACTGTAATGTTTTAATCAGAGTTTCGAACGCAACAGTTTTACTCAAATGCACTTTAATCACTCTCATTTTCGTAATATCTCTCCGCTTCGCCAACTGTCATGGACGACGCTGGTTCTTTGTAATTGGGGGAGACGTAGAATTGAGTAGGGTATGAGGTTGTTGGAGAGCATGGGCCTACTGTAAAGTTAGATTCCTCTTGATTAGACTGTGCTGCAGCAGTTTGTATGGCCGAGATTATTGATTTATTTTCAATTTGTTGTTTCTTGATGTTTTGTCGTCTTCTTTTTTTCCCAATTACTACAGCACTTGAGGTTGTGGGAGGGCAAGTTTGAACTGAAGTCACAGATTCATCCGATTCTGTGGTCGATATTGTGGAGCGTTTTCTTTTTGAGGGAAGTAATGCTACTGATGCTTTTGTAGCTGCTTTTCTCTTTGGCCTGCTCGGTGGCTCCGCGATGACAATGCTTGTGGTAGGTAATTCCATTGGCACCGCGAGATCGTTACTCGATTCGGTGGGTTGATTTGGCGGCGCTGTTGACAGTTGTCTTTTGGGATTTGTTGGCATTCTTACTCGGAGGGCACGTGTAACATTGGAGAGAATTAACGACACTGTACTGACGTCATCTGCCACTTTCCTATGTTTCATTCGTTTCCCTCCTTCTAACTTTTTCCTGGATTCCTTTGCGTGATGGTTTATGAGTTCCTCAGTTGTTTTGCCCGTGGGAAGTTTTGGACGTCGGTTAGCGTATACCTGCAATTCTGTGTAACGTTCCGCCTTCGTCCCAAACTTTGCTAGATTTGAGTTCCTGATTGTCACATCTCTCTTGCCCGGTTCTTTATTCACTGAAGTATGTTCATTTTTTTTAATTACTGACGATCCTGGTGCTAGGACGTCATATAAGCCATCGAGACTTTTCTTTGATCTTTTGGTGCGCGGTCTCTTTTTAGCCAATTTTACCTCCAGTGATGTTTCTGTTCTGGGTATAGATTGGCCGACATCTGGATGAGAAATCAATCTCGATTCCTTGTTTGGGTCCTCCTTTTGTCGTTTCATCGCCTCTTTGCCCAGTTTGTTCTTGTTCACCTCTATTTCAATGTCGCTACGCTCATCATTGTTCCAGTTTTCGTCTTTGATGAGCTGGTCCCATCTGACAGTCTCCAAATCAATTTTGACACAGGGGTTGCATTATGCAGTTTTGGTAGCTATGTCCCTGTGCATATATGGCCACCACGCGTGTGTTGCCATATCAGTCATTCCCCATGTGCCAGGATGAGTTGCGTGGATGGCGTCTACATAGGCATCTTTGATTGCATGGGGAAGAGCAATCCTGTCATCTATGCAGACACACCCGTTCTTTACATGCAAGTCTTTCCAGAAGGAATGGATGTAAGGGGATATTTGTCTACATCTATCTTCGTTGTCCGTCAGAATGCAGTCGCGAATCTCCTTCAAAATCGCGTCCTTGGTTGTCAGGTTGGCCATTAGGGAGCTGGAGAAGATCTTGGAGAGCGTGAAGTTGAAAGAGTCCAGGTAAAGATCGTCTACTGACGACGAAGTGGCTGTTGTATTGGTTGTGGGTGTTATTGGAGTCACGGGTGCTGCTTGGGCTGTTGAAGGTCCCTCTTCTGCAAAACGTACTCCCGATGGAGTCGATTGTTTAACTGTCATCAGCGTTTCATCATCGGAAGTTGATGGGGACATCATGTAGACGTTCTTGAATTTTGTTGCAATTCGTTGAAAGTTGTTTAAATTAGAGAGTGACTGTTCAGTGGGTCGGTTTAAGGCAAAAAGCGAGTGAGGAATGTTAGTTGTCTCGATTTTGGGGATGGAATTTAAATTATTGATTGTTAATTCGCTAATTAAGTCGTCAATTTGCGTGCTTGTAGAATGTTCTGGATTTCGCGGTGCGAATTCACTGCATAAGTTATAAGTGGAATTTGGATTATATACGACGCATTTTGTAGATGGATTTCGCGCTGCGAAATCGACGTAATTTTCGGCATTTAATAAGAAGCGTTTCGCACTACGTTTAATTACATCCATTTTAGCTACAATAAATTGCTCGTCATATGCAGATATATTAACAGCTTGTTGATGCGGTTCGCGAGAGATATAATCCACTAATCCCATTTTTGTGCCCGGAAGGTGATCAATCGAGAAGTCAAATGGTAGTAAACAATCTACCCAACGTGTCAGTCTACTATTATATGATTTGTTAGATCTATTTTCTCTCATAATTGAGAGAAGTGCTCTATGATCAGTTATCACAGTAAAAGGTTTGCCGTATAAATAATACTTAAAATGTTCCACGGACCAAACAACACACAGAAGTTCTATTTCGTTTATACTATATCTGTCTTCAACAGAGTTCAAAAATCGTGACGCAAATGCTACTGTATGCCACCCATTAGGTGTTCGTTGTTCCAATGCACATCCCAATCCTATACGTGAGGCGTCACATTTAATTCGTGTTTCTAATTCCGGGTTGAAATGTTTATTTTCAGTGGTTTCCGTAATTTGTTTTTTATTAGAGAAAACTGTTTATCGTGCTCTTCCGTCCAAAGAATTTTTGAGTTTTTCTTAAGCAATGGTCGCAGGGGGTAACACAATTGTGACAAATTTGGGATAAATTTTCCTAAATGGTGTACTGAACCCATAACAGATCGAAGTTTTTTAAGATTAGTAGGTGCCGATAATTTTCCAATTGCATCCGTTTTACTTGAAAGTGGGGTTACACCTGATTGTGTAATGTTATGACCGAGCCATTCAACCGTTTCTTTCGCGAAATGACATTTTGCAAGATTTGTGCGTAAGCTTTCTAGATCTAGTTTTTTTAGGCATTTTCGTACCAAATCTAGATGTTTTTCGATTCCACCTCTGCTAACGATCAAAATATCATCTAAGAAACAGAAAGTATTTTCCAAACCGGCAAGGGTACAATCAATAGCTTTTTGGAATTCAGCTGGCATACCCGTTAAACCGTAAAATCCAGTTTTAAATCGATATGTGCCGGTCATATCTCCGCTAACATTGTTAAAGTTACAATGGCGAGCCGTATCACTGTGTAACTTTAGTTGACTATTAGCGTATTGCAAATCAAGAGTCGTGAAATAAGCAGTCTCCTGCGGCGCCGTTGACAGTGTTTGCGAAATTGTTTGAATTAGCGAATCTATATTGGGCATTTGATACTTGTTTTTATGAATAGCTTTATTTAGGACTTTTGAATCAAGTGCTATTTTGATTGATTTGTCCTTTTTTACCGTAATGACAATCGGAGATATGAAAAATTGATCAGAACAGTTGTTTAACTTTTCGATATGTCCTTCATTTAACAGTTCTTTTCTAATTCAATTTTCAATTTCGGTTGAAGATGTATGGGCACTTTTCGTCCTTTTTGATGTATTACTCGATAATTTTTGTGGAATTTTGAAATGACCGTGTGATTTTTTGATTTTCCAATTCGAGATATCAAATCAAGAAACTCCTTTGCCAGTGATTTCTTTATTGCACAAGGTTGATCTATATTGTTAACCTCTGTTTGCGGACAAGGCTTCTGAGAAATTGTGATGCCTAACTGATCAAAAAGATCTCGTCCTAATATTGGTCGAAACCCATCAGCTACAACTGTTATTTTTGCTTTCTGAATGCTCCAATCATTAAATTTTACCGGCGTTTTCAAAGTGCCGAGGGGTTGAACGATATCGTTCGAAAATGACTTCAATTCGAATGGTTTTTTTCTCCGACCATTGTGATTGAGCACAGTTGAGCATTATTTCTCTTGCAAGTGACATATTAATAATGGTACAACCACTACCGGAGTCGAGAAGTAAATCACAGTTTGTGTTTCCAATCGTTAATGACAAATTTTTTAGTGCTAAATTTGGTGAATTCATATTTTCAACTGTTGCAACGTAATTATCATCCGAAGAATCATAGTCTGAGTTGATTTGCTCATTAAAATTGATGTAATTGACGTTCTGACTTTCCTGACTAGAATTTTGATTAGATGTTTCAGCTGTTTCTACAGTGTTAATGCGATTGGTTTGTTGAGTGTTTCTTGTATTATTAAGTCTTCGACGACATACCTTAGCAAAATGGTTTTGCAAACCACAGTGGTTACATTTCTTACCCATTGCGGGGCAAACCTGACGATGTGTTGGTGTCCAGATTTGACCACAACCACGACATTGTCCAACAGATGCGCGGTTGGTGACTGCTCTGCTTGATAGATTTCCACGTACACCCGCGCCGCGAAATCGATTGAATTGTTGTATTGCATTCACTGTACTGCCAGTTGCTCCGTTATTAGAGGAAATTCTTTGCTGATTCTGATTACCCATTTCCATGTTGACTGCAATGATGGGTGCCCTCTCTGGTTCAACTGTATCCCGTAGGAGCTCTCGCTGAATGTCATCATCCAACTTGTTAGTGATGAAAATGTCCCTGATGATTGCTTCTTCACGGTTTTCAAAGTCGCAACTTTCAGCCAATTCTTCCAAGATGCTGTAGAATTGCTCTACAGTTTCGCCCTTCTTCTGCTTCCGAGAGAAGAAGACATATCGATCAAATGTGATGTTTCTTGGGCGGATAAATGCAACCTCCATCATTTCCCAGAGTTTGAGGGTAGTCAAATCGTAAATATTATCGTGCGGAAATTTTTGTGTTAGTAATCGTCTTCCTTCAGTACCAATACTTAGGTACAACAGAGATACGCAATATTGGTCACACAAACTCCATGGACGTTCCCCGCATAGTATTCCCGCTTCTGTTATCTTTTGACATTTTAGATCCCATTGCAACTTCAACTGGTTGTTTATTATTCGACGCTCTCTCTCTGCTTCCTCGGTTGTGACTTCAATCGGCATCTCGTACTTCGGTTCCGCTGGCAGACGAATTGTCGATGGTTTGGGTTGTAGCAATGTGTCTATAGTGATATTCTGTCGAGCGAGAATCGCTAGTTTTACTTGAATTCTCCATTTCTCCCATCTGATTGGAGGGTCTGAAGTTGGTCGTTCCCAAAATGGCTCTATCGACAACGGTGTTTTTCTCGATTCTCGAGCTGACTGCGCCATGTCGTACAGATTTACAATCTGTAGGAATGAGTTGTTTCGTGGCACCAATTAGCTTTTCTACAGTGGCTAATTAGGGGTGATTTGGCGGAGCGATTTAACGCTATTATTTGTTGCTTTAGAATTAACTATTCGAGTTACAGAATTTAAGTCGATTTGGCGAAGCGAAATCGCTTTCAATTATTTGTAGAGTATTTCGCTCAGCAAAAGATACCAAACTTTTGATACGTCTGAATTAAGACTTTGGCGAATCGGATTCTAGTTAAAGAGAGAGTCAACTATTTTGAATTACTAAATTGAGGAGAATGAAATTAGACAAAATTAACAAAACTGTTTAACAGTTTGTTCATAAGATTACATTACTAAATGCGGCAACTTACAATCACGAGACAATGTGAACAGACAAAAGATCATGCACAGGATGTAAACAAATTTACAAGTATGAAATCATAATATTCGATCTTCAAAACTAGAACTAAATGAAAGAACAAAATAAAGGTAGATGAAATGAACCAAATTAAATTAAACATAAAATGAACCAATTTAGCTACACCAAACAATAAACCCAAACTAAAAATGTACTATTGTACCACAAATTCATTGGCTATTCTACTCGACGAAGTGTATGTTGATGCAGAAGTTGAACCACGTCTCGGATTTTGCTAAATGAGTTCTTCGTAAATCAAAGCGCAACAAATGACGTCGATGAAAGACTAAACCACCAAGCAAAGGGCTGATTGTGAAAAACAGATTCTGCATCACTTTTTTGACAATGATATATTGAACCCTCATGCAAAAAGCTGTTCCTTGAACCCTCATCCAAATTAATTGAACCCTCATCCAAATTAATTGAAGAGGTCTACAAACATACCGTGCAAAACGAGAAATCAAAATGTGAGCAGCGAATCAGATCCCAGGAAGACCATGCTTAATCCCTTACCCATTTTTACATGACTGAGTTTATCCACTTTCGAAGTCATAAAATGCATCGCCGGGACGCTAAGCGATGAAAAAGAGCCCAATAATAGCATCATTGCAGACGGAAGGATAAGGATAGACTCCGCTCAGCTGAGAAGCGCTCAAAATTAGTAGTAGTAGTAGTAGTTGTAGTAGTAGTAGTAGTAGTAGTAGTAGTAGTAGTAGTAGTAGTAGTAGTAGTAGTAGTAGTAGTAGTAGTAGTAGTAGTAGTAGTAGTAGTAGTAGTAGTATAGTAGTAGTAGTAGTAGTAGTAGTAGTAGCAGCAGTAGTAGTAGTAGTAGTAGTAGTAGTAGTAGTAGTAGTAGTAGTAGCAGCAGCAGTAGTAGTAGTAGTAGTAGTAGAAGAAGAAGAACAATGCGGATTCCGAAAAAGCAGGGGCTGCACTGACCAATTGTTTGCGTTGAGGCAAATACTAGAGAAATGCATGGCCTTCCAATTGGACGTCAGTTTTTGTTTCATTGACTTCCGTGCTGCATTCGATTCGGTGGACCGCGAGATGATGTACAAGATAATGAAACATTACTGGCTCCCACAAAAAGTTGTGAATGTCATCCGCAACAGTTACGAAGGCTTCAAGTGCTGCGTCAAGACAGAGGGCGAGAAGGGCCAGATGTTCGACGTAAAAACTGGTGTTCGCCAGGGTGATGTATGGTCGCCTATTCTCTTTGGCCTTGTGATAAACTATGTGTTGGCTATTTCAGTTCAAGGAGGAATCGACATTGGACGCTGTGTTGCTGATCTTGACTTCGTCGATGATGTTGCCCTATTGGGCGTCTCTGATTCCGAAGTTCAAGCAAATCTACATAGAATTGAATCTTTAGCCGAGGCTGTTGGCCTAATGATCAATGTTGGGAAGACAAAGAATATGGGTGTTAAATGCGAAAAACCCGGAGCCAATGTACCCATTGCTCAAAGGAACGTGGAAGTTCTTACAGGAAACCCTAAAGGCCGTTTTGGGACTCTCATTGAGGCCGAAAACCAATCCCGACTACTCATTGGCAGAGAGGTGCTGGTGGGCAAGAAGAAGAATGCGGGCTGGTTCGAGACACTAGCTGGTGAGAAACTGAGACTGAAGAGTTCAGCGGAGGCTGAGCTTGTGACAGTTAGCAGCGACGAGAGGTCAGTGGTTGCTGATCTAGTGTCTACGGCGAATAAAAGATCATCTGCGTTCTCTGATGACGATAGTTGTGTATGTTCAGGTTGTAAACGTCGCTTCGACACTGCAAGAGGCTGCAAAGTGCATGAAGCCAGATTCTGCAAGTCTAAGAATTCGAAGAGTGTCGAAGACAGCGCGTCAAAGTTTGTTGGCCTAGAGAAAAGCCTCACTTGTCATAAGTGCACTAGGAAATTCGCAACTGTGAAAGGCCGACGAATTCACGAGTCACGATACTGCGGCAGAGAAAAGGCTGGAAGATCTCGCATTTTCTCGTGCAATGTCCACGATCGAGATGGAGTGGAGTTCGAAAATGTAGAAGCTTTCAAGTATCTCGGTTCTTTCGTGAGCTTGCAACATGGTGACCTAAAGGAAATCAGTGTCAAGCTGGCGGAAGGGAGACAGCGATTTGCCAGCTTCCAGAAGCTTTGGAAGAGCAAACAACTTAGTATTCCCCTCAAATGCAAGTTATACAGAGCTCTCGTGTTATCAGTGGTCTTATATAGCTCTGAAACGTGGACCATGAATAAATCAACGCAACGGAAACTTGAGAGCTTTCACACCAGTTGTCTGCGAAGGATACTATGTTTTTCATATCTGGAGAGGGTGACAAATGAAGAAGTACTGGCTAGATCACGTATGTCGACACTTTCTGCAATGATGATGATTAAACGGTTGAAATGGTTTGGCCATATCCTGAGGATGAATGACGATCGTCTAGCGCTCCGAGCCTTCACCTGGGAGCCGACAGAAAATATCGATATGCTAAACGAGCTCCAGAGGGTCAACGCAAGACATGGATGGATCAACTTGAAGAAGATTGCTCAAGGAACAACATGAGCTACATCACCTTACGACAGAAAGCGAAAAGAGAGTCTAAATCCCGCTTCAACAGTTTTGTCGAACAGCATTTCCTGGATTAAATAAACCCAGATAAGCTCAAATTTATGTGCATTCTATTAACTTGTTTGTACTTATTGTCATTGTTCCTTTATTTCTTTATGGAATTTAAGTATTCAAACAGTAGTAGTAGTAGTAGTAGTAGTAGTAGTAGTAGTAGTAGTAGTAGTAGTAGTAGTAGTAGTAGTAGTAGTAGTAGTAGTAGTAGTAGTAGTAGTAGTAGTAGTAGTAGTAGTAGTAGTAGTAGTAGTAGTAGTAGTAGTAGTAGTAGTAGTAGTAGTAGTAGTAGTAGTAGTAGTAGTAGTAGTAGTAGTAGTAGTAGTAGTAGTAGTAGTAGTGGTATTAGTAGTAGTAATAGTAGTAGTAGTAGTAGTAGTAGTAGTAGTAGTAGTAGTAGTAGTAGTAGTAGTAGTAGTGGTATTAGTAGTAGTAGTAGTAGTAGTAGTAGTAGTAGTAGTAGTAGTAGTAGTAGTAGTAGTAGTAGTAGTAGCAGTAGTAGTAGTAGTAGTAGTAGTAGTAGTAGTAGTAGTAGTAGTAGTAGTAGTAGTAGTAGTAGTAGTAGTAGCAGTAGTAGTAGTAGTAGTAGTAGTAGTAGTAGTAGTAGTAGTAGTAGCAGTAGTAGTAGTAGTAGTAGTAGTAGTAGTAGTAGTAGTAGTAGTAGTAGTAGTAGTAGTAGTAGTAGTAGTAGTAGCAGTAGTAGTAGTAGTAGTAGTAGTAGTAGTAGTAGTAGTAGTAGTAGTAGTAGTAGTAGTAGCAGTAGTAGTAGTAGTAGTAGTAGTAGTAGTAGTAGTAGTAGTAGTATTGGTAGCAGTAGTAGTAGTAGTAGTAGTAGTAGTAGTAGTAGTAGTAGTAGTAGTAGTAGTAGTAGTAGTAGTAGTAGTAGTAGTAGTAGTAGTAGTAGTAGTAGTAGTAGCCTTTTCTGAATTTGGGCAATCTCTTCGACCATTTTCAGAATAGCCGTGAAAAACATTTTACCCAAATTAAGAAGACCATTTTACGAAAAACTTCCGCCTCCCAAATTCAGAAGAGGGTTGCCCAAATTCAGAAATGGATTTTTTGACCAATTTCGGAATTGGCCCGGTGCCCATTTTCCTACTCCACTCCTACTACTCCTTGGAATTTGGGTAAGTGTTATGGGGATGATGGCCGAATCAGAAATTGGGCTAAAAAGGGTTGTGAAACTACGACAAAAGAAAGACACTTCTCATTTTCAAGACTTTCAAAAGTTTAATGATTAAAATGCAAAAATTCGACCAGAAATTTAACAAACACCAAACACGAAAAAAAATTCGCCCAAATTTATGTGGCAGTGCAGGTCAATTGTTAAACATAACAGGCATAACTTTGACAAACAGCTATAACAAACATGTCTTTCCTCTATTTAAATCGAAGCAGTCGGCAGCAGTTGTGAAGCTAGGAAATGACTTCCTCGTGATGTATCTGTCCACGTATGGCGAATTCTAAGATTATGTTGGGCATTCTCTCGAGCAAGCTTCTCATCGTGTTTTGGTCTTTCAGATTGTGCTAATGATGTTTTCATGGGTTATTTGGCGTGTTTTGCGTTTATTTTCAAATCAGTGAAGTCGTTTCCTAAAGATGAACGCATTCAGATCTTGCTAGAATATTTTGAGATGATTCAAAACTTGCAAGATACTTGCTGCAATCTTGCAAGATATCAACGCAAGAAAACAAGTAAAATAAATTTAAAAACACTCTAGAAAACTTTTTTGAGACACAACATCGCTAATAAAAACAAGTTACCAAATTGATAATCAAGAGAAATTTTTTTAATCCAGATTCAAAATCTTGCGAGAATCCGGCAACAATCTTGAGAATTTTTAATTTCTGGCAAACTTTTTTTGATTATTTTGGGCACCTAATTGAAAATCAGCTGAACTGTTTTTCAAGAGCATATCGAAATGCACAACTCATTCTAATTGACTTTTCCTAAATACCGTTCAAACATGAAGATTATGAAAAATTGGGTATATTTGAGGAATTTGTTAAGAAGAACTGTCTTTTTGAAGAACTGTTTGCACTATATCACTGTTTTATCTCAAACATTTTGGCTTTCCAGGAAAAGAAATGGCCTTGAGAGAAGATGTGCTAACCGCCAGTTTCCTCCAAATGTCAAATTTTTGCACCGAAACTCAGTTTCACTTGATAAATTGCCTACTTTTAGAAAAAAAATTATTTGCAAAAAACATAAAAAAAATGGCCCACTGGGGATTTTTTTTTGACCCCTCATCCCAAACCTCTTTTGCGTGCGTCATTTTGCGCTAATAAAAAATTCCAGGCGTATTACGGAAAGACAGCCGTATTTCGTTCTGACGTGGAGAGCCGTGAAAAAAAATATTGTTCCTACTAAAAAAAACAATGTTTTTTGCGTTGTTTTGGAAGTTCTGGCTGCAATTGGACTAGTCTGTTATTTGTGAGTTTCAAGTGTTTTGTTACATTAGCGTTTCATGCATTTGGCGATTTGTAAAGTTACTCTTTTCACAAAAGTTTTCGAAAAATTTTTCAGCGAGATCCTTTTTTGAAGAACTGTTTGCACGATATCACTGTTTTATCTCAAACATTTTGGCTTTCCAGGAAAAAAAATGGCCTTGAGAGAAGATGTGCCAACCGCCAGTTTCCTCCAAATGTCAAATTTTTGCACCGAAACTCAGTTTCACTTGATAAATTGCCTACTTTTAGAAAAAAAATTATTTGCAAAAAACATAAAAAAAATCCCCAGTGGGCCATTTGGCCCACTGGGGATTTTTTTTTGACCCCTCATCCCAAACCTCTTTTGCGTGCGTCATTTTGCGCTAATAAAAAATTCCAGGCGTATTACGGAAAGACAGCCGTATTTCATTTTGACGTGGAGAGCCGTGAAAAAAAATATTGTTCCTATTAAAAAAAACAATGTTTTTTGCGTTGTTTTGGAAGTTCTGGCTGCAATTGGACTAGTCTGTTATTTGTGAGTTTCAAGTGTTTTGTTACATTAGCGTTTCATGCATTTGGCGATTTGTAAAAACACTCTTTTCACAAAAGTTTTCGAAAAATTTTTCAATGAGATCCTTTTTTGAAGAACTGTTTGCACGATATCACTGTTTTATCTCAAACATTTTGGCTTTCCAGGAAAAGAAATGGCCTTGAGAGAAGATGTGCCAACCGCCAGTTTCCTCCAAATGTCAAATTTTTGCACCGAAACTCAGTTTCACTTGATAAATTGCCTACTTTTAGAAAAAAAATTATTTGCAAAAAACATAAAAAAAATCCCCAGTGGGCCATTTGGCCCACTGGGGATTTTTTTTTGACCCCTCATCCCAAACCTCTTTTGCGTGCGTCATTTTGCGCTAATAAAAAATTCCAGGCGTATTACGGAAAGACAGCCGTATTTCGTTTTGACGTGGAGAGCCGTGAAAAAAAATATTGTTCCTATTAAAAAAACAACTAAAAAACAACGTTTTTTGCGTTTTTTTGGAAGTTCCGGCTGCAATTGGATTAGTCTGTTATTTGTGAGTTTCAAGTGTTTTGTTACATTAGCGTTTCATGCATTTGGCGATTTGTAAAAACACTCTTTTCACAAAAGTTTTCGAAAAATTTTTCAATGAGATCCTTTTTTGAAGAACTGTTTGCACGATATCACTGTTTTATCTCAAACATTTTGGCTTTCCAGGAAAAGAAATGGCCTTGAGAGAAGATCGGCTAACCGCCAGTTTCCTCCAAATGTCAAATTTTTGCAACGAAACTCAGTTTCACTTGATAAATTGCCTACTTTTAGAAAAAAATGATTTGCAAAAAACATTAAAGAAAACCCCAGTGGGCCATTTGGCCCACTGGGGATTTTTTTTTGACCCCTCATCCCAAACCTCTTTTGCGTGCGTCATTTTGCGCTAATAAAAAATTCCAGGCGTATTACGGAAAGACAGCCGTATTTCGTTTTGACGTGGAGAGCCGTGAAAAAAAATATTGTTCATAATAAAAAAACAACTAAAAAAACAACGTTTTTTGCGTTTTTTTGGAAGTTCTGGCCGCAATTGGATTAGTCTTTTATTTGTGAGTTTCAAGTGTTTTGTTACATTAGCGTTTCATGCATTTGGCGATTTGTAAAGTTACTCTTTTCACAAAAGTTTTCGAAAAATTTTTCGATGAGATCCTTTTTTGAAGAACTGTTTGCACTATATCACTGTTTTATCTCAAACATTTTGGCTTTCCAGGAAAAAAAATGGCCTTGAGAGAAGATGTGCCAACCGCCAGTTTCCTCCAAATGTCAAATTTTTGCACCGAAACTCAGTTTCACTTGATAAATTGCCTACTTTTAGAAAAAAAATTATTTGCAAAAAACATAAAAAAAATCCCCAGTGGGCCATTTGGCCCACTGGGGATTTTTTTTTGACTCCTCATCCCAAACCTGTTTTGCGTGCGTCATTTTGCGCTAATAAAAAATTCCAGGCGTATTACGGAAAGACAGCCGTATTTCGTTTTGACGTGGAGAGCCGTGAAAAAAAATATTGTTCCTATTAAAAAAACAACTAAAAAACAACGTTTTTTGCGTTTTTTTGGAAGTTCCGGCTGCAATTGGACTAGTCTGTTATTTGTGAGTTTCAAGTGTTTTGTTACATTAGCGTTTCATGCATTTGGCGATTTGTAAAAACACTCTTTTCACAAAAGTTTTCGAAAAATTTTTCAATGAGATCCTTTTTTGAAGAACTGTTTGCACGATATCACAGTTTTATCTCAAACATTTTGGCTTTCCAGGAAAAGAAATGGCCTTGAGAGAAGATCGGCTAACCGCCAGTTTCCTCCAAATGTCAAATTTTTGCAACGAAACTCAGTTTCACTTGATAAATTGCCTACTTTTAGAAAAAAATGATTTGCAAAAAACATTAAAGAAAACCCCAGTGGGCCATTTGGCCCACTGGGGATTTTTTTTGACCCCTCATCCCAAACTTCTTTTGCGTGCGTCATTTTGCGCTAATAAAAAATTCCAGGCGTATTACGGAAAGACAGCCGTATTTCGTTTTGACGTGGAGAGCCGTGAAAAAAAATATTGTTCCTAAAAAAAAACAACTAAAAAAACAACGTTTTTTGCGTTTTTTTGGAAGTTCTGGCCGCAATTGGATTAGTCTTTTATTTGTGAGTTTCAAGTGTTTTGTTACATTAGCGTTTCATGCATTTGGCGATTTGTAAAGTTACTCTTTTCACAAAAGTTTTCGAAAAATTTTTCGATGAGATCCTTTTTTGAAGAACTGTTTGCACTATATCACTGTTTTATCTCAAACATTTTGGCTTTCCAGGAAAAAAATGGCCTTGAGAGAAGATGTGCCAACCGCCAGTTTCCTCCAAATGTCAAATTTTTGCACCGAAACTCAGTTTCACTTGATAAATTGCCTACTTTTAGAAAAAAAATTATTTGCAAAAAACATAAAAAAAATCCCCAGTGGGCCATTTGGCCCACTGGGGATTTTTTTTTGACTCCTCATCCCAAACCTGTTTTGCGTGCGTCATTTTGCGCTAATAAAAAATTCCAGGCGTATTACGGAAAGACAGCCGTATTTCGTTTTGACGTGGAGAGCCGTGAAAAAAAATATTGTTCCTATTAAAAAAACAACTAAAAAACAACGTTTTTTGCGTTTTTTTGGAAGTTCCGGCTGCAATTGGACTAGTCTGTTATTTGTGAGTTTCAAGTGTTTTGTTACATTAGCGTTTCATGCATTTGGCGATTTGTAAAAACACTCTTTTCACAAAAGTTTTCGAAAAATTTTTCAATGAGATCCTTTTTTGAAGAACTGTTTGCACGATATCACAGTTTTATCTCAAACATTTTGGCTTTCCAGGAAAAGAAATGGCCTTGAGAGAAGATCGGCTAACCGCCAGTTTCCTCCAAATGTCAAATTTTTGCAACGAAACTCAGTTTCACTTGATAAATTGCCTACTTTTAGAAAAAAATGATTTGCAAAAAACATTAAAGAAAACCCCAGTGGGCCATTTGGCCCACTGGGGATTTTTTTTGACCCCTCATCCCAAACTTCTTTTGCGTGCGTCATTTTGCGCTAATAAAAAATTCCAGGCGTATTACGGAAAGACAGCCGTATTTCGTTTTGACGTGGAGAGCCGTGAAAAAAAATATTGTTCCTAAAAAAAAACAACTAAAAAAACAACGTTTTTTGCGTTTTTTTGGAAGTTCTGGCCGCAATTGGATTAGTGTTTTTTTTGTGAGTTTCAAGTGTTTTGTTACATTAGCGTTTCATGCATTTGGCGATTTGTAAAGTTACTCTTTTCACAAAAGTTTTCGAAAAATTTTTCGATGAGATCCTTTTTTGAAGAACTGTTTGCACTATATCACTGTTTTATCTCAAACATTTTGGCTTTCCAGGAAAACGAATGGCCTTGAGAGAAGATCGGCTAACCGCCAGTTTCCTCCAAATGTCAAATTTTTGCAACGAAACTCAGTTTCACTTGATAAATTGCCTACTTTTAGAAAAAAATGATTTGCAAAAAACATTAAAGAAAACCCCAGTGGGCCATTTGGCCCGCTGGGGATTTTTTTTTTGACCCCTCATCCCAAACCTCTTTTGCGTGCGTCATTTTGCGCTAATAAAAAATTCCAGGCGTATTACGGAAAGACAGCCGTATTTCGTTTTGACGTGGAGAGCCGTGAAAAAAAATATTGTTCCTATTAAAAAAACAACTAAAAAACAACGTTTTTTGCGTTTTTTTGGAAGTTCCGGCTGCAATTGGACTAGTCTGTTATTTGTGAGTTTCAAGTGTTTTGTTACATTAGCGTTTCATGCATTTGGCGATTTGTAAAAACACTCTTTTCACAAAAGTTTTCGAAAAATTTTTCAATGAGATCCTTTTTTGAAGAACTGTTTGCACGATATCACAGTTTTATCTCAAACATTTTGGCTTTCCAGGAAAAGAAATGGCCTTGAGAGAAGATCGGCTAACCGCCAGTTTCCTCCAAATGTCAAATTTTTGCAACGAAACTCAGTTTCACTTGATAAATTGCCTACTTTTAGAAAAAAATGATTTGCAAAAAACATTAAAGAAAACCCCAGTGGGCCATTTGGCCCGCTGGGGATTTTTTTTGACCCCTCATCCCAAACCTCTTTTGCGTGCGTCATTTTGCGCTAATAAAAAATTCCAGGCGTATTACGGAAAGACAGCCGTATTTCGTTTTGACGTGGAGAGCCGTGAAAAAAAATATTGTTCCTAATAAAAAAACAACTAAAAAAACAACGTTTTTTGCGTTTTTTTGGAAGTTCTGGCCGCAATTGGATTAGTCTTTTATTTGTGAGTTTCAAGTGTTTTGTTACATTAGCGTTTCATGCTTTTGGCGATTTGTAAAGTTACTCTTTTCACAAAAGTTTTCGAAAAATTTTTCGATGAGATCCTTTTTTGAAGAACTGTTTGCACTATATCACTGTTTTATCTCAAACATTTTGGCTTTCCAGGAAAACGAATGGCCTTGAGAGAAGATCGGCTAACCGCCAGTTTCCTCCAAATGTCAAATTTTTGCACCGAAACTCAGTTTCACTTGATAAATTGCCTACTTTTAGAAAAAAATGATTTGCAAAGAACATTAAAAAAATCCCCAGTGGGCCATTTGGCCCACTGGGGATTTTTTTTTGACCCCTCATCCCAAACCTGTTTTGCGTGCGTCATTTTGCGCTAATAAAAAATTCCAGGCGTATTACGGAAAGACAGCCGTATTTCGTTTTGACGTGGAGAGCCGTGAAAAAAAATATTGTTCCTATTAAAAAAACAACTAAAAAACAACGTTTTTTGCGTTTTTTTGGAAGTTCCGGCTGCAATTGGACTAGTCTGTTATTTGTGAGTTTCAAGTGTTTTGTTACATTAGCGTTTCATGCATTTGGCGATTTGTAAAAACACTCTTTTCACAAAAGTTTTCGAAAAATTTTTCAATGAGATCCTTTTTTGAAGAACTGTTTGCACGATATCACAGTTTTATCTCAAACATTTTGGCTTTCCAGGAAAAGAAATGGCCTTGAGAGAAGATCGGCTAACCGCCAGTTTCCTCCAAATGTCAAATTTTTGCAACGAAACTCAGTTTCACTTGATAAATTGCCTACTTTTAGAAAAAAATGATTTGCAAAAAACATTAAAGAAAACCCCAGTGGGCCATTTGGCCCGCTGGGGATTTTTTTTGACCCCTCATCCCAAACCTCTTTTGCGTGCGTCATTTTGCGCTAATAAAAAATTCCAGGCGTATTACGGAAAGACAGCCGTATTTCGTTTTGACGTGGAGAGCCGTGAAAAAAAATATTGTTCCTAATAAAAAAACAACTAAAAAAACAACGTTTTTTGCGTTTTTTTGGAAGTTCTGGCCGCAATTGGATTAGTGTTTTTTTTGTGAGTTTCAAGTGTTTTGTTACATTAGCGTTTCATGCATTTGGCGATTTGTAAAGTTACTCTTTTCACAAAAGTTTTCGAAAAATTTTTCGATGAGATCCTTTTTTGAAGAACTGTTTGCACTATATCACTGTTTTATCTCAAACATTTTGGCTTTCCAGGAAAACGAATGGCCTTGAGAGAAGATCGGCTAACCGCCAGTTTCCTCCAAATGTCAAATTTTTGCAACGAAACTCAGTTTCACTTGATAAATTGCCTACTTTTAGAAAAAAATGATTTGCAAAAAACATTAAAGAAAACCCCAGTGGGCCATTTGGCCCGCTGGGGATTTTTTTTTTTGACCCCTCATCCCAAACCTCTTTTGCGTGCGTCATTTTGCGCTAATAAAAAATTCCAGGCGTATTACGGAAAGACAGCCGTATTTCGTTTTGACGTGGAGAGCCGTGAAAAAAAATATTGTTCCTATTAAAAAAACAACTAAAAAACAACGTTTTTTGCGTTTTTTTGGAAGTTCCGGCTGCAATTGGACTAGTCTGTTATTTGTGAGTTTCAAGTGTTTTGTTACATTAGCGTTTCATGCATTTGGCGATTTGTAAAAACACTCTTTTCACAAAAGTTTTCGAAAAATTTTTCAATGAGATCCTTTTTTGAAGAACTGTTTGCACGATATCACAGTTTTATCTCAAACATTTTGGCTTTCCAGGAAAAGAAATGGCCTTGAGAGAAGATCGGCTAACCGCCAGTTTCCTCCAAATGTCAAATTTTTGCAACGAAACTCAGTTTCACTTGATAAATTGCCTACTTTTAGAAAAAAATGATTTGCAAAAAACATTAAAGAAAACCCCAGTGGGCCATTTGGCCCGCTGGGGATTTTTTTTGACCCCTCATCCCAAACCTCTTTTGCGTGCGTCATTTTGCGCTAATAAAAAATTCCAGGCGTATTACGGAAAGACAGCCGTATTTCGTTTTGACGTGGAGAGCCTTGAAAAAAAATATTGTTCCTATTAAAAAAACAACTAAAAAACAACGTTTTTTGCGTTTTTTTGGAAGTTTCGGCTGCAATTGGATTAGTCTGTTATTTGTGAGTTTCAAGTGTTTTGTTACATTAGCGTTTCATGCATTTGGCGATTTGTAAAAACACTCTTTTCACAAAAGTTTTCCAAAAATTTTTCAATGAGATCCTTCTTTGAAGAACTGTTTGCACGATATCACTGTTTTATCTCAAACATTTTGGCTTTCCAGGAAAAGAAATGGCCTTGAGAGAAGATGTTCTAACCGCCAGTTTCCTCCAAATGTCAAATTTTTGCACCGAAACTCAGTTTCACTTGATAAATTGCCTACTTTTAGAAAAAAAATTATTTGCAAAAAACATAAAAAAAATCCCCAGTGGGCCATTTGGCCCACTGGGGATTTTTTTTTGACCCCTCATCCCAAACCTATTTTGCGTGCGTCATTTTGCGCTAATAAAAAATTCCAGGCGTATTACGGAAAGACAGCCGTATTTCGTTTTGACGTGGAGAGCCTTGAAAAAAAATATTGTTCCTATTAAAAAAACAACTAAAAAACAACGTTTTTTGCGTTTTTTTGGAAGTTTCGGCTGCAATTGGATTAGTCTGTTATTTGTGAGTTTCAAGTGTTTTGTTACATTAGCGTTTCATGCATTTGGCGATTTGTAAAAACACTCTTTTCACAAAAGTTTTCCAAAAATTTTTCAATGAGATCCTTCTTTGAAGAACTGTTTGCACGATATCACTGTTTTATCTCAAACATTTTGGCTTTCCAGGAAAAGAAATGGCCTTGAGAGAAGATGTGCTAACCGCCAGTTTCCTCCAAATGTCAAATTTTTGCACCGAAACTCAGTTTCACTTGATAAATTGCCTACTTTTAGAAAAAAAATTATTTGCAAAAAACATAAAAAAAATCCCCAGTGGGCCATTTGGCCCACTGGGGATTTTTTTTGACCCCTCATCACAAACCTCTTTTGCGTGCGTCATTTTGCGCTAATAAAAAATTCCAGGCTTTCTGCGGAAAAACATTGCTTTAGGGAGAAAAATACCTGGAGAAACGAATTTCAAGGATTCTATGTATTCTGTCATCCTGTGGTGTATAAATAGGCGTCCAATGAGTTAAAAATTGTATTTTTGAACTTCTTCAATGTGGGAAATTATATTAAAACAATAAATTTGCACTTTCTTTCTCTAAACTTTTGCTCTAGGAAGCAAAAATACCTGGAGAAACGAAATATTTTCAAGTTTTCTATCTATTCTGTCATCCTGAGGGTATTTTTGAGCAATTTTAAGATCGACATTACTGCAGTATATAAATTTTTGAAGTTTTTTTGTATTGAAAATTGGGCGAAGATAATAAAACAGGCATTTTTTGGCCGCTTTGAACATGAAACGCCTCTTTGAACGCTTAGGTCCAAAAAAGGCAAGATAGAACTAGTGATTGTTTTTTTTGAAAAGGTAACAAATATTGTTTTACATTGCTTCATATATAGCTCATTTTAAAGCTCATAAAATAGGACTTGCAGCCATTTTTTTTTACTTTTATGAATAAAAGCCTCAAGGGTACCTAAATTGGCATCAAACATAAAAGAAAAATCGAGTCGTTTATGACTTGGTAAATATTGGCTAAGTCTACCCATTTTTTTTAATAGTACAATAGCTCTATATAAAGTTTCGAAAAGATCTTGTTTACAAAATTGCGCGATCATAATATAACATGCGTTTTGTGACCGCTTTGACCATGAAACGACCCTTTGAACGCTTAGGCCCAAAAAAGACAAGATTCGATGTTTGTTTGTTTTACTCAGAGCGTAACAAATATTAGCTCAATTTGCCTTCTTTATAGCTCATTTTAATGCATTTTAGATAGGCTTTGCAGTGGTATGTTTTATTTTTTGTAAACGATTGCTTCAAGGGTACCTAAAGTGGCTTCAAAGATAAAAGAAAAATCGAAGCTATTATGACTTGGTAAATAGTGGCTGAGTCCGCCCACTTTTAAGACTGGTACAATGACCCTATATAAAGTTTTGAAAAGCCCTTGTGTAGACAATTGCGCAAGGAAAAAGAAATGGGCACTTTTTGACCGTTTAGGTGCGTTTATGTCTCCTAGAAGCACTGGTCAGCGAGTTGAAATTTCGATTTGTATATGATGTAAAATTTCTCAACGAAAAATCACTCAAGTGAATTGATATATAGTCCACTTTGAAGACAAGAATCCCTTTGTTGCAGCCATTAGCTAATTGGGATCGTAAGAGGGCTGTAAGTATCACTTTTTTTCAAAACTGTCATTTTTCGTGCTGATTTCTAAAAATTTTTGTAAAAAGTAAAGATATTGGATGTTAATTGAATAACTAACCAAATGAAACACATATCGTTGCAAAGCTCCTACATTGTAGTTGACGTGGACATATTTGTTTGTGTCCAATTTTTGCGTAGAAGATCTCAAGTACAGGATTGATTAGAGAAAAGCAAATTGAAATATTTTTGATTTATAGATTTGCAGTAAATGCGAATACTTATATAAAAGCAGAACCATTGGTTCATGTTTTTTTTTCAATGCCATTTGCAGACAAATCTGCTAAGATTATAAAAATTGAGCTTTTGGACTATTTAGGTACGTTTAGAGTACCTAGAATATTTTTATATAAGCGGATTGGAATTGGAATAATTTTCCATACCCAAATTCAGAAAAATTTCGCTGATGCAATCAAAAGCTCCAAATATCACCAAAAACGTTTTTTACAGATTTTTTTTACTTTAGCCTCATCCCGGTAAAAATAAATACCTGATCGCTGCAAAAAAACGAGGCGTAGAACGAATTAAGTCAGTGTCAGTGATCATTCAAAAATGAAAAATTCTAGGACTTCCTTGCAGAAAAACTGTTTCAATTTGCCCCCTTCTAGAACTTGTAGGTCTGTTTTTTTAAGGAGAGCATCACTGCACTACAGCAGCAATCAAAGGCAGCTTTTTTTAAAAGTTAAATAACTATTGCTTTGAAATGGCCTCAAGTTTTCTGATGAACGGTCTGATTTCGAAATTGACATCAACACAACTTCTTAAAAAAAAAACTGTCACTGGCATTTTTTTATGGCCGCATTTGTCACCGGCATGTGCCTAAAATCTCGACTTTCAAATGAGTTGTTTTAGTGGCAAATTCTCATGGGTTCAGGAGAAATGCTGAAGTGGCCAGACTAAGGGAAACTTCCGCCTCCCAAATTAAGAACGCTTTTTTTTCAACCCTTTTTTCTCAAAATCAATAAGATCATTTGATTCAAAACTTTGCATATGAGTTTGTTGTACTAAAGGGAAGGCACATGCAAAATTTCAGGTTTCTATGATGATTTTTGCCAAATCACTTATTTTTGGATCCTTGGGTTTTGCAGGTGAGGTCTACTAGTACAAACCTGAATCAAAAGCTGAAAAAACGGTCGTTTCTAAAAAGACTACGCACTATCTTGCAAATACCAAATATGCTTTAAAGTACTCCGACAGGACACATATCAAAAAATTTTTGCAAAAGAACGTGTATTTGCGGAGAAAATGCATTTTCTGGATTTCGCAGTTTTTGTGGTGTTTGGCCGCTTTTGGTACCCTACTCCGCTCGGTTCATAAATCCTCGAATATTCAATTTAAAACCATCAATCAATTTGCTACGGATTGTGCGTGAGCCGTACTTTATTCAGAATGCAATTTTTTTGGAAAAATTGTGAGAAAAAGTCTAAAAAAACACCAAAATTTGCAAAAATAAAAAAAATTTGAAAAATTTTCGATCAACTTAAAAATGGTCCTATGAACTGTTTTTTCGGGGCTTTTTTCAATTTTTGAGCTACAAATACGTTGACCTATCACGTTATGGCATGTGTTTTGGACCCGGAACGCGTTTTCATTGTTCGCGGGGGTATGCTAAATCCGTGGATTTGGTGGTCCAAATTCAGAAATGCCGTAGTAGTAGTAGTAGTAGTAGTAGTAGTAGTAGTAGTAGTAGTAGTTGTAGTAGTAGTAGTAATAGCAGTAGTAGTAGTAGTAGTAGTAGTAGTAGTAGTAGTAGTAGTAGTAGTAGTAGTAGTAGTAGTATTAGGAGGGGCGGCAAAATCCAACCTCACCTACCAGTGGTGTCCTCTGGGTTAAGCATTGAGGGGCCCAGTCCCGTAAGCTGAGCTACCGAAGCAATGGTCGTCTATTTGGTGGCGAGACAAGTTGTATTGCATCCAACAATCCTGTAACAAATTTAAAACGATGAACAAGGCCCCATGTACCGGGTAAGGGGTGCTAAGAATCTCCCGCGTTGAAAATTGAAGATTGGTCCATTAATGTAAGAAGCTGGCTGCTTGCAGTCGTTTGAGATGAACATAGTAACGTATGGTTTAGACGTTTAGGAATTCAGGAGACCAGACTTGACGAACAAGAGATTGACATTTGGACTCACAAACTCTTCTTGACCAACTCATTGCGCTCTTCCGATTGTTCAAAACAAACAAGAATAGGGATTTTTGGGGTTAAGAAAAACACTGCTGGGCTGTATTATCAAAAACGTGACTGTGAAGCAACACTTGTGCTACATTAAAGTTGCTGTGCGTCAAAGAACAAATCTGATTGTCATCGAGTGTTAGGCCCCAACAAATGAAGCGGAAAATCAAACAAAAGAAGATTTTTGGAACACGCTAACAAGTTTGACAAACGGCTTCAGTGAAAAGGAGTGCAAATGTGTTATCGGGGACTTCAATGCAGAGTCAGGTAGTAATAAAGACAAAGAACATTTATGCTTTGGCCCTTTAAATGTTGGCAAAGAAAACAATAACACAAAAAAACTCCTTTTTTTCTGTGACGCAAGCAAACTATTGATTGGAGGAACATGGTTACGTCACCGATTTATGCATAAATACATATAAATTTTTGCAGGCTTACAAAGCATTCAGCTGTGCAGTTTAAGATCCAAATGCGCTGTTAATTACTCATTGTCAGTAAAAAGTTCTGACATCTTGCAGACAACTGCGATGCTGACTTGAGAGCAATACATGATCCATTTTTTCCGCCTATTTTTCTCAGGCTGGTTGCAGCCTGAGAAAAATAGGCGGAAAAAATGGATCATCTATTGCTCTCAAGTCAGCATCGCAGTTGTCTGCAAAATGTCAGAACTTTTTTCTGACAACGAGTAATTAACAGCGCATTTTGATCTTAAACTGCACAGCTGAATGCTTTGTAAGCCTGCAAAAATTAGTCCCACACAATTGAGTGACAAAATGGTTCATAACCAGTTCAACGAAATAGTGAAATGAAAGTTACACGTGAGTGACGAGACGAACGATGTTGAACAATCATTGCTCTACCTCCGGAGTACTCTTAACAAAGCTGCCTAGAAGGTTCTTATGAAGGATAGAAAAGAACACAAGCCCAGGATATCTAAAGAGACAATTAATCTGATCAAAAAGAGAAGCGACTTATAGTTGAAGAAATACTAAAGCAAAGCGTTGGTTTTGTCGGGAACCAATTTGGAAAAATAAACAACTCAAGCAAAAAGGAGGCTTTGTTTGTGGCTACTGTTTCTAGCAACGCGTTGGCTTTGCTAGAATTTGAAGACTGTTGCAAAGTTGTGCAAAAAATTGTGCGGGCGGATAAACGAAAATGGCTCAAGGAAATGGTACTCTGATTCAAGGTTCTGCTGATAAGGGTAGCATCCGAGAAATGTTTGGCGAATGAAGGTTTGTTTGTAAAAAGTGTTGTCCACAAACAACAAAGCCGCTGTTTAAAGACGAACAAGTTCTGGGAAAGAAAGAAGAGAGTTTGGAAAGATGAACGGAAAACTTCAAACAGCTCATGAATTCATCAAATGGATCGCAATTTTGCCCATAACCAAATTGCGAAACCGCAAAAGTCCTTGAGATTGATTTTAGTCTCATTCACCTTAGCAAAGTTAGGGCAGTAGTAAGAAGCTTGAAGAAAGGTAAAGTTTGTGGAACTGATGACATCTAAGCTGACGTGTTAGAAGCTCATGGCGGCTTTGTGAAAGTGCTCTGGAACATAATAGACAAGTCATGGAAAGAAGAATATCATCGCGAGAACTGGAAGCTGGCGGAGATTGTACCACTGTACAAAAGCAAAGGAAAAAAAGACATATTGCAGCAACTATCGTGTCATCTCCTTGCTCTCAGGTTCGGGGAAAGTGTTTGCTTCATTGACTTCTAATGGATGCAAAGAGCCTCTTGACAAGGTGCTGAGGGAGGGCAATGTGGATTCAAGAAGAGCAGAGGCTGCAGCAACCAGCTTCTTGCGTTCGGACAGATTATTGGAAAAACCTTGTTGTACCAGATAGATCTCTGTCTCTGCATTATTGACTTCAAAGTGGCTTTAGTTTCAATGAAGAGAGACCGCATGTACAAAAATATGAAGCATTATGGACTACCTGCAGAGACTAAACATTTCTAAAAACAATTATGACTGCTTCAAATGTCGAGTCAAATCTGAAGGAGAGAAAAGGGATACCTTTGACGTTTGATCCGGGTTTCGTCAAGGTGACGTCTGGTCTCCATTCCCGGTTTGGATTGGTAATCAACTACGTGTTGGAAAACTCAGTAGGTGGTGGATTTGACATTGGCCTAAATGTTGCAGACCATGACTTTGCTGACTATGTCGCCCTGGCAGGAAATTGTGAAACGGATGTTGGGGAGAACCTACAAAGGATTGAAGGAAATTCACAAAATTTGGTCTCCTGATTAATGTTAGCATGACCAGAAACATGGTGAACAACTGCGGCTTCGATATAAGCACAAAAAAACGAAGTGGAGATTATAGCATAATGTCCGATGAAGATCGGGGGAGGGAACTGACATTGAAGTACTAGTTCAAATACAAAAATTTGACTTTTGAAATTCAAAAAATATTCTGGTACATTTTTATTCGAAATTTTGTCATCCCCAAAAAGTAAAAAAATAAAAACAGATAGGAATGAAAGTAAAAATCCCTTTTCAGGAATAGAAAGCATTATACCCGGAATTTTAATAAAATCCGGATATAAAATGAATCGATTTTAGTGTAATAAGTGTAACTAAAATGTTGTAAATGTAATTTTAAATGTAAATAATTTCAAAAATTCGATGTTATTTTAACTCATTTCTTTGAATTATAGTCAAAACCAAGTTTATATACTTTGTAAATGATTTCATTTAATTTTTAAACCTGACGATGAACACAATGTTCGAAAAAGTTCATTTTAGTTAATCAATTTAAATTTTAATTGACAATTACTTCTCTGCATCATGCATAATGTTACAAAGGTCAAACTGGATTTCTGAGGGAGATCGACAAAATTTGGAGATTGTCCGTTGGTACGGAGGTGCTTGAGGAAATAAAGAAAAAAGCACGTTGGTTTGAAAAAGGGCAGGGAGATCAAAACACCTGACACAAAGGTGATATGCATTGACTGTAACAGACTCGTTACTTTCCGAGGGAAAGGAGTCGAGTGCGAATCAAGCAAAAACATGTTTCATGCAAAATTCTAAGGTATCACTGACACAGAATATCAGACCATGCAGGAAATTGTTTGGATCTGTTCCTATTGTGCAGAAAAAGGCAGAAAAGAGGACACACTGGAATTGAAAATATTCAAGAGGTATGTGGATGACGTAGTGTGTAAGCTGGAACCCTCTAGATTACCTTGAGTTTGCATATTCTCTTCACAAGAACTTACAATTCACTGCTGAGACACCAAACGGAAGTGGAGACCTGGAATTCCTAGATCTACACATAAACACAAACGAAGATAGAAAAATCAGCTGTCATTGGTATCAAAAATTAATTGATACCGGCATAATCCTAAATTTCCGTAGCTGTGCACCGTTACAACATCAGAGAAATGTGATTCAAGGGACTGTGCATAGGATTTTTAGTGCGACCAGTGACTGGCAATCCTTTGATGTAGCTCTTAAGAAAAATCAAGAGATCTGGACTAAAAATCAATACCCAAAAGAGTGGTCCTCCAGTATTGTTAATGAGACGTTGGATAAAATAGTCACGAAGGAAAAGGTCGGAGCAAAACCATCCCAAAAAGAACACCATCTTAAAAAAGTTAAAAGTCTTAACAATAGGGAGCCTAAACCTAGGTTTTTTGTACAATACAAAAGAAATATCACGCAAAATTTTGCAAGTAGACTGAAAGAATTGTGTGATTTTCAAATCATTTTCACAACAAGAAAGCTGAGAACTTGCTTGCCCACCCTAAAATCCCCTTTTGATAAGAATCTGAAATCCCATGTTGTATATAAAATTACATTTAAAGGATGCAGTTCCATCTATGTTGGGCAAACCAGCCGACATGTTACCACAAGAATTCTAGAGCATCAAAAGAAGGATTCCCCTGTTGGACAACACCTTGTTGAATGTTGTGGTACAACGCATAACGTAAAATGGGAGATTCTTGATGCAAGTCGCGGGGTCGAAAAACTAATGACGATGGAAGCGATCTACATCAAGGGAATGCAAGAAACACTCCAACAAAAGCTGACTTGTGTACGCCAAACTCGCAGACCATAACCACCAATATAAAAAATATCGCGACCATTTTTTCGCCGTCGGTTAGCGAAGCCGTTTCAGCATCCTTCTTCAGAGTGATAAAATCTATGATCACAAAGGATCTGTCAAGGTTACTATCTCTCTTGGAGAAAAAAAGGATGAGGCAACTAACACGATTGTTTACTCAGTACTATACAACCCGAAAAGTAGATCAAGTAACAAAAACCAGGAAATCGCCGTTCGAAGGAAAATTTGTGGAACTGGAGGCAAAAGATCTAAACACAGAAAAAAGAACCTGTCGCTGGTTAAATGATCTGTCTCTGAAGAGATACAACTTCGACGTACAAAATCTGAACTGACCACCAAAATCTGCTGAAATCATCCAGAAATATGGATGTGAAACCACCTAAGTTCCCTGTTCCTGTGCATGTGGAGAGATGTTCTTATTTGCATATGCTCTACATTGCTCAACGGATGGATACTTTCACCTTAGAGACAACAATTTTTGCAATTCTGTCGTACAGATTTACAATCTGTAGGAATGAGTTGTTTCGTGGCACCAATTAGCTTTTTCTACAGCGGCTAATTAGGGGTGATTTGGCGGAGCGAGTTAACGCTATTATTTGTTGCTTTAGAATTAACTATTCGAGTTACAGAATTTAAGTCGATTTGGCGAAGCGAAATCGCTTTCAATTATTTGTAGAGTATTTCGCTCAGCGAAAGATACCAAACTTTTGATACGTCTGAATTAAGACTTTGGCGAATCGGATTCTAGTTAAAGAGAGAGTCAACTATTTTGAATTACGAAATTGAGGAGAATGAAATTAGACAAAATTAACAAAACTGATTAACAATTTGTTCATAAGATTACATTACTAAAAGCGGCAACTTACAATCACGAGACAATGTGAACAGACAAAAGATCATGCACAGGATGTAAACAAATTTACAAGTATGGAATCATAAGATTCGATCTTCAAAACTAGAACTAAATGAATGAACAAAATAAAGGTAGATGAAATGAACTAAATTAAATTAAACTTAAAATGAACCAATTTAGCTACACCAAACAATAACCCCAAACTAAAAATGTACTATTGTACCACATTTCCCCCTTGACGAAAATAAATAACATGTTATTCATCAGAAAATTAATAGTCATATGTACTTGTTTAAATAATTAATACTGTAATGTTTTAATCAGAGTTTCGAACGCAACAGTTTTACTCAAATGCACTTTAATCACTCTCATTTTCGTAATATCTCTCCGCTTCGCCAACTGTCATGGACGACGCTGGTTCTTTGTAATTGGGGGAGACGTAGAATTGAGTAGGGTATGAGGTTGTTGGAGAGCATGGGCCGACTGTAAAGTTAGATTCCTCTTGATTAGACTGTGCTGCAGCAGTTTGTATGGCCGAGATTATTGATTTATTTTCAATTTGTTGTTTCTTGATGTTTTGTCGTCTTCTTTGTTTCCCAATTACTACAGCACTTGAGGTTGTGGGAGGGCAAGTTTGAACTGAAGTCACAGATTCATCCGATTCTGTGGTCGATATTGTGGAGCGTTTTCTTTTTGAGGGAAGTAATGCTACTGATGCTTTTGTAGCTGCTTTTCTCTTTGGCCTGCTCGGTGGCTCCGCGATGACAATGCTTGTGGTAGGTAATTCCATTGGCACCGCGAGATCGTTACTCGATTCGGTGGGTTGATTTGGCGGCGCTGTTGACAGTTGTCTTTTGGGATTTGTTGGCATTCTTACTCGGAGGGCACGTGTAACATTGGAGAGAATTAACGACACTGTACTGACGTCATCTGCCACTTTCCTATGTTTCATTCGTTTCCCTCCTTCTAACTTTTTCCTGGATTCCTTTGCGTGATGGTTTATGAGTTCCTCAGTTGTTTTGCCCGTGGGAAGTTTTGGACGTCGGTTAGCGTATACCTGCAATTCTGTGTAACGTTCCGCCTTCGTCCCAAACTTTGCTAGATTTGAGTTCCTGATTGTCACATCTCTCTTGCCCGGTTCTTTATTCACTGAAGTATGTTCATTTTTTTTAATTACTGACGATCCTGGTGCTAGGACGTCATATAAGCCATCGAGACTTTTCTTTGATCTTTTGGTGCGCGGTCTCTTTTTAGCCAATTTTACCTCCAGTGATGTTTCTGTTCTGGGTATAGATTGGCCGACATCTGGATGAGAAATCAATCTCGATTCCTTTTTTGGGTCCTCCTTTTGTCGTTTCATCGCCTCTTTGCCCAGTTTGTTCTTGTTCACCTCTATTTCAATGTCGCTACGCTCATCATTGTTCCAGTTTTCGTCTTTGATGAGCTGGTCCCATCTGACAGTCTCCAAATCAATTTTGACACAGGGGTTGCATTTTGCAGTTTTGGTAGCTATGTCCCTGTGCATATATGGCCACCACGCGTGTGTTGCCATATCAGTCATTCCCCATGTGCCAGGATGAGTTGCGTGGATGGCGTCTACATAGGCATCTTTGATTGCATGGGGAAGAGTAATCCTGTCATCTATGCAGACACACCCGTTCTTTACATGCAAGTCTTTCCAGAAGGAATTGATGTAAGGGGATATTTGTCTACATCTATCTTCGTTGTCCGTCAGAATGCAGTCGCGAATCTCCTTCAAAATCGCGTCCTTGGTTGTCAGGTTGGCCATTAGGGAGCTGGAGAAGATCTTGGAGAGCGCGAAGTTGAAAGAGTCCAGGTAAAGATCGTCTACTGACGGCGAAGTGGCTGTTGTATTGGTTGTGGGTGTTATTGGAGTCACGGGTGCTGCTTGGGCTGTTGAAGGTCCCTCTTCTGCAAAACGTACTCCCGATGGAGTCGATTGTTTAACTGTCATCAGCGTTTCATCATCGGAAGTTGATTGGGACATCATGTAGACGTTCTTGAATTTTGTTGCAATTCGTTGAAAGTTGTTTAAATTAGAGAGTGACTGTTCAGTGGGTCGGTTTAAGGCAAAAAGCGAGTGAGGAATGTTAGTTGTCTCGATTTTGGGGATGGAATTTAAATTATTGATTGTTAATTCGCTAATTAAGTCGTCAATTTGCGTGCTTGTAGAATGTTCTGGATTTCGCGGTGCGAATTCACTGCATAAGTTATAAGTGGAATTTGGATTATATACGACGCATTTTGTAGATGGATTTCGCGCTGCGAAATCGACGTAATTTTCGGCATTTAATGAGAAGCGTTTCGCACTACGTTTAATTACATCCATTTTAGCTACAATAAATTGCTCGTCATATGCAGATATATTAACAGCTTGTTGATGCGGTTCGCGAGAGATATAATCCACTAATCCCATTTTTGTGCCCGGAAGGTGATCAATCGAGAAGTCAAATGGTAGTAAACAATCTACCCAACGTGTCAGTCTACTATTATATGATTTGTTAGATCTATTTTCTCTCATAATTGAGAGAAGTGCTCTATGATCAGTTATCACAGTAAAAGGTTTGCCGTATAAATAATACTTAAAATGTTCCACGGACCAAACAACACACAGAAGTTCTATTTCGTTTATACTATAGCTGTCTTCAACAGAGTTCAAAAATCGTGACGCAAATGCTACTGTATGCCACCCATTAGGTGTTCGTTGTTCCAATGCACATCCCAATCCTATACGTGAGGCGTCACATTTAATTCGTGTTTCTAATTCCGGGTTGAAATGTTTATTTTCAGTGGTTTCCGTAATTTGTTTTTTATTAGAGAAAACTGTTTATCGTGCTCTTCCGTCCAAAGAATTTTTGAGTTTTTCTTAAGCAATGGTCGCAGGGGGTAACACAATTGTGACAAATTTGGGATAAATTTTCCTAAATGGTGTACTGAACCCATAACAGATCGAAGTTTTTTAAGATTAGTAGGTGCCGATAATTTTCCAATTGCATCCGTTTTACTTGAAAGTGGGGTTACACCTGATTGTGTAATGTTATGACCGAGCCATTCAACCGTTTCTTTCGCGAAATGACATTTTGCAAGATTTGTGCGTAAGCTTTCTAGATCTAGTTTTTTTAGGCATTTTCGTACCAAATCTAGATGTTTTTCGATTCCACCTCTGCTAACGATCAAAATATCATCTAAGAAACAGAAAGTATTTTCCAAACCGGCAAGGGTACAATCAATAGCTTTTTGGAATTCAGCTGGCATACCCGTTAAACCGTAAAATCCAGTTTTAAATCGATATGTGCCGGTCATATCTCCGCTAACAATGTTAAAGTTACAATGGCGAGCCGTATCACTGTGTAACTTTAGTTGACTATTAGCGTATTGCAAATCAAGAGTCGTGAAATAAGCAGTCTCCTGCGGCGCCGTTGACAGTGTTTGCGAAATTGTTTGAATTAGCGAATCTATATTGGGCATTTGATACTTGTTTTTATGAATAGCTTTATTTAGGACTTTTGAATCAAGTGCTATTTTGATTGATTTGTCCTTTTTTACCGTAATGACAATCGGAGATATGAAAAATTGATCAGAACAGTTGTTTAACTTTTCGATATGTCCTTCATTTAACAGTTCTTTTCTAATTCAATTTTCAATTTCGGTTGAAGATGTATGGGCACTTTTCGTCCTTTTTGATGTATTACTCGATAATTTTTGTGGAATTTTGAAATGACCGTGTGATTTTTTGATTTTCCAATTCGAGATATCAAATCAAGAAACTCCTTTGCCAGTGATTTCTTTATTGCACAAGGTTGATCTATATTGTTAACCTCTGTTTGCGGACAAGGCTTCTGAGAAATTTTGATGCCTAACTGATCAAAAAGATCTCGTCCTAATATTGGTCGAAACCCATCAGCTACAACTGTTATTTTTGCTTTCTGAATGCTCCAATCATTAAATTTTACCGGCGTTTTCAAAGTGCCGAGGGGTTGAACGATATCGTTCGAAAATGACTTCAATTCGAATGGTTTTTTTCTCCGACCATTGTGATTGAGCACAGTTGAGCATTATTTCTCTTGCAAGTGACATATTAATAATGGTACAACCACTACCGGAGTCGAGAAGTAAATCACAGTTTGTGTTTCCAATCGTTAATGACAAATTTTTTAGTGCTAAATTTGGTGAATTCATATTTTCAACTGTTGCAACGTAATTATCATCCGAAGAATCATAGACTGAGTTGATTTGCTCATTATAATTGATGTAATTGACGTTCTGACTTTCCTGACTAGAATTTTGATTAGATGTTTCAGCTGTTTCTACAGTGTTAATGCGATTGGTTTGTTGAGTGTTTCTTGTATTATTAAGTCTTCGACGACATACCTTAGCAAAATGGTTTTGCAAACCACAGTGGTTACATTTCTTACCCATTGCGGGGCAAACCTGACGATGTGTTGGTGTCCAGATTTGACCACAACCACGACATTGTCCAACAGATGCGCGGTTGGTGACTGCTCTGCTTGATAGATTTCCACGTACACCCGCGCCGCGAAATCGATTGAATTGTTGTATTGCATTCACTGTACTGCCAGTTGCTCCGTTATTAGAGGAAATTCTTTGCTGATTCTGATTACCCATTTCCATGTTGACTGCAATGATGGGTGCCCTCTCTGGTTCAACTGTATCCCGTAGGAGCTCTCGCTGAATGTCATCATCCAACTTGTTAGTGATGAAAATGTCCCTGATGATTGCTTCTTCACGGTTTTCAAAGTCGCAACTTTCAGCCAATTCTTTCAAGATGCTGTAGAATTGCTCTACAGTTTCGCCCTTCTTCTGCTTCCGAGAGAAGAAGACATATCGATCAAATGTGATGTTTCTTGGGCGGATAAATGCAACCTCCATCATTTCCCAGAGTTTGAGGGTAGTCAAATCGTAAATATTATCGTGCGGAAATTTTTGTGTTAGTAATCGTCTTCCTTCAGTACCAATACTTAGGTACAACAGAGATACGCAATATTGGTCACACAAACTCCATGGACGTTCCCCGCATAGTATTCCCGCTTCTGTTATCTTTTGACATTTTAGATCCCATTGCAACTTCAACTGGTTGTTTATTATTCGACGCTCTCTCTCTGCTTCCTCGGTTGTGACTTCAATCGGCATCTCGTACTTCGGTTCCGCTGGCAGACGAATTGTCGATGGTTTGGGTTGTAGCAATGTGTCTATAGTGATATTCTGTCGAGCGAGAATCGCTAGTTTTACTTGAATTCTCCATTTCTCCCATCTGATTGGAGGGTCTGAAGTTGGTCGTTCCCAAAATGGCTCTATCGACAACGGTGTTTTTCTCGATTCTCGAGCTGACTGCGCCATGTCGTACAGATTTACAATCTGTAGGAATGAGTTGTTTCGTGGCACCAATTAGCTTTTCTACAGTGGCTAATTAGGGGTGATTTGGCGGAGCGATTTAACGCTATTATTTGTTGCTTTAGAATTAACTATTCGAGTTACAGAATTTAAGTCGATTTGGCGAAGCGAAATCGCTTTCAATTATTTGTAGAGTATTTCGCTCAGCAAAAGATACCAAACTTTTGATACGTCTGAATTAAGACTTTGGCGAATCGGATTCTAGTTAAAGAGAGAGTCAACTATTTTGAATTACTAAATTGAGGAGAATGAAATTAGACAAAATTAACAAAACTGTTTAACAGTTTGTTCATAAGATTACATTACTAAATGCGGCAACTTACAATCACGAGACAATGTGAACAGACAAAAGATCATGCACAGGATGTAAACAAATTTACAAGTATGAAATCATAATATTCGATCTTCAAAACTAGAACTAAATGAAAGAACAAAATAAAGGTAGATGAAATGAACCAAATTAAATTAAACATAAAATGAACCAATTTAGCTACACCAAACAATAAACCCAAACTAAAAATGTACTATTGTACCACAAATTCATTGGCTATTCTACTCGACGAAGTGTATGTTGATGCAGAAGTTGAACCACGTCTCGGATTTTGCTAAATGAGTTCTTCGTAAATCAAAGCGCAACAAATGACGTCGATGAAAGACTAAACCACCAAGCAAAGGGCTGATTGTGAAAAACAGATTCTGCATCACTTTTTTGACAATGATATATTGAACCCTCATGCAAAAAGCTGTTCCTTGAACCCTCATCCAAATTAATTGAACCCTCATCCAAATTAATTGGAGAGGTCTACAAACATACCGTGCAAAACGAGAAATCAAAATGTGAGCAGCGAATCAGATCCCAGGAAGACCATGCTTAATCCCTTACCCATTTTTACATGACTGAGTTTATCCACTTTCGAAGTCATAAAATGCATCGCCGGGACGCTAAGCGATGAAAAAGAGCCCAATAATAGCATCATTGCAGACGGAAGGATAAGGATAGACTCCGCTCAGCTGAGAAGCGCTCAAAATTAGTAGTAGTAGTAGTAGTAGTAGTAGTAGTAGTAGTAGTAGTAGTAGTAGTAGTAGTAGTAGTAGTAGTAGTAGTAGTAGTAGTAGTAGTAGTAGTAGTAGTATAGTAGTAGTAGTAGTAGTAGTAGTAGTAGTAGTAGTAGTAGTAGTAGCAGTAGTAGTAGTAGTAGTAGTAGTAGTAGTAGTAGTAGTAGTAGTAGTAGTAGTAGTAGTAGTAGTAGCAGTAGCAGCAGCAGCAGTAGTAGTAGTAGTAGTAGTAGAAGAAGAAGAACAATGCGGATTCCGAAAAAGCAGGGGCTGCACTGACCAATTGTTTGCGTTGAGGCAAATACTAGAGAAATGCATGGCCTTCCAATTGGACGTCAGTTTTTGTTTCATTGACTTCCGTGCTGCATTCGATTCGGTGGACCGCGAGATGATGTACAAGATAATGAAACATTACTGGCTCCCACAAAAAGTTGTGAATGTCATCCGCAACAGTTACGAAGGCTTCAAGTGCTGCGTCAAGACAGAGGGCGAGAAGGGCCAGATGTTCGACGTAAAAACTGGTGTTCGCCAGGGTGATGTATGGTCGCCTATTCTCTTTGGCCTTGTGATAAACTATGTGTTGGCTATTTCAGTTCAAGGAGGAATCGACATTGGACGCTGTGTTGCTGATCTTGACTTCGTCGATGATGTTGCCCTATTGGGCGTCTCTGATTCCGAAGTTCAAGCAAATCTACATAGAATTGAATCTTTAGCCGAGGCTGTTGGCCTAATGATCAATGTTGGGAAGACAAAGAATATGGGTGTTAAATGCGAAAAACCCGGAGCCAATGTACCCATTGCTCAAAGGAACGTGGAAGTTCTTACAGGAAACCCTGAAGGCCGTTTTGGGACTCTCATTGAGGCCGAAAACCAATCCCGACTACTCATTGGCAGAGAGGTGCTGGTGGGCAAGAAGAAGAATGCGGGCTGGTTCGAGACACTAGCTGGTGAGAAACTGAGACTGAAGAGTTCAGCGGAGGCTGAGCTTGTGACAGTTAGCAGCGACGAGAGGTCAGTGGTTGCTGATCTAGTGTCTACGGCGAATAAAAGATCATCTGCGGTCTCTGATGACGATAGTTGTGTATGTTCAGGTTGTAAACGTCGCTTCGACACTGCAAGAGGCTGCAAAGTGCATGAAGCCAGATTCTGCAAGTCTAAGAATTCGAAGAGTGTCGAAGACAGCGCGTCAAAGTTTGTTGGGCTAGAGAAAAGCCTCACTTGTCATAAGTGCACTAGGAAATTCGAAACTGTGAAAGGCCGACGAATTCACGAGTCACGATACTGCGGCAGAGAAAAGGCTGGAAGATCTCGCATTTTCTCGTGCAATGTCCACGATCGAGATGGAGTGGAGTTCGAAAATGTAGAAGCTTTCAAGTATCTCGGTTCTTTCGTGAGCTTGCAACATGGTGACCTAAAGGAAATCAGTGTCAAGCTGGCGGAAGGGAGACAGCGATTTGCGAGCTTCCAGAAGCTTTGGAAGAGCAAACAACTTAGTATTCCCCTCAAATGCAAGTTATACAGAGCTCTCGTGTTATCAGTGGTCTTATATAGCTCTGAAACGTGGACCATGAATAAATCAACGCAACGGAAACTTGAGAGCTTTCACACCAGTTGTCTGCGAAGGATACTATGTTTTTCATATCTGGAGAGGGTGACAAATGAAGAAGTACTGGCTAGATCACGTATGTCGACACTTTCTGCAATGATGATGATTAAACGGTTGAAATGGTTTGGCCATATCCTGAGGATGAATGACGATCGTCTAGCGCTCCGAGCCTTCACCTGGGAGCCGACAGAAAATATCGATATGCTAAACGAGCTCCAGAGGGTCAACGCAAGACATGGATGGATCAACTTGAAGAAGATTGCTCAAGGAACAACATGAGCTACATCACCTTACGACAGAAAGCGAAAAGAGAGTCTAAATCCCGCTTCAACAGTTTTGTCGAACAGCATTTCCTGGATTAAATAAACCCAGATAAGCTCAAATTTATGTGCATTCTATTAACTTGTTTGTACTTATTGTCATTGTTCCTTTATTTCTTTATGGAA
>NC_134470.1:17212995-17302995 GCF_964194025.1 Convolutriloba macropyga
TTTGGCGAATGAAGGTTTGTTTGTAAAAAGTGTTGTCCACAAACAACAAAGCCGCTGTTTAAAGACGACCAAGTTCTGGGAAAGAAAGAAGAGAGTTTGGAAAGATGAACGGAAAACTTCAAACAGCTCATGAATTCATCAAATGGATCGCAATTTTGCCCATAACCAAATTGCGAAACCGCAAAAGTCCTTGAGATTGATTTTAGTCTCATTCACCTTAGCAAAGTTAGGGCAGTAGTAAGAAGCTTGAAGAAAGGTAAAGTTTGTGGAACTGATGACATCTAAGCTGACGTGTTAGAAGCTCATGGCGGCTTTGTGAAAGTGCTCTGGAACATAATAGACAAGTCATGGAAAGAAGAATATTATCGCGAGGACTGGAAGCTGGCGGAGATTGTACCACTGTACAAAAGCAAAGGAAAAAAAGACATATTGCAGCAACTATCGTGACATCTCCTTGCTCTCAGGTTCGGGGAAAGTGTTTGCTTCAATGACTTCTAATGGATGCAAAGAGCCTCTTGACAAGGTGCTGAGGGAGGGCAATGTGGATTCAAGAAGAGCAGAGGCTGCAGCAACCAGCTTCTTGCGTTCGGACAGATTATTGGAAAAACCTTGTTGTACCAGATAGATCTCTGTCTCTGCATTATTGACTTCAAAGTGGCTTTAGTTTCAATGAAGAGAGACCGCATGTACAAAAATATGAAGCATTATGGACTACCTGCAGAGACTAAACATTTCTAAAAACAATTATGACTGCTTCAAATGTCGAGTCAAATCTGAAGGAGAGAAAAGGGATACCTTTGACGTTTGATCCGGGTTTCGTCAAGGTGACGTCTGGTCTCCATTCCCGGTTTGGATTGGTAATCAACTACGTGTTGGAAAACTCAGTAGGTGGTGGATTTGACATTGGCCTAAATGTTGCAGACCATGACTTTGCTGACTATGTCGCCCTGGCAGGAAATTGTGAAACGGATGTTGGGGAGAACCTACAAAGGATTGAAGGAAATTCACAAAATTTGGTCTCCTGATTAATGTTAGCATGACCAGAAACATGGTGAACAACTGCGGCTTCGATATAAGCACAAAAAACGAAGTGGAGATTATAGCATAATGTCCGATGAAGATCGGGGGAGGGAACTGACATTGAAGTACTAGTTCAAATACAAAAATTTGACTTTTGAAATTCAAAAAATATTCTGGTACATTTTTATTCGAAATTTTGTCATCCCCAAAAAGTAAAAAAATAAAAACAGATAGGAATGAAAGTAAAAATCCCTTTTCAGGAATAGAAAGCATTATACCCGGAATTTTAATAAAATCCGGATATAAAATGAATCGATTTTAGTGTAATAAGTGTAACTAAAATGTTGTAAATGTAATTTTAAATGTAAATAATTTCAAAAATTCGATGTTATTTTAACTCATTTCTTCGAATTATAGTCAAAACCAAGTTTATATACTTTGTAAATGATTTCATTTAATTTTTAAACCTGACGATGAACACAATGTTCGAAAAAGTTCATTTTAGTTAATCAATTTAAATTTTAATTGACAATTACTTCTCTGCATCATGCATAATGTTACAAAGGTCAAACTGGATTTCTGAGGGAGATCGACAAAATTTGGAGATTGTCCGTTGGTACGGAGGTGCTTGAGGAAATAAAGAAAAAAGCACGTTGGTTTGAAAAAGGGCAGGGAGATCAAAACACCTGACACAAAGGTGATATGCATTGACTGTAACAGACTCGTTACTTTCCGAGGGAAAGGAGTCGAGTGCGAATCAAGCAAAAACATGTTTCATGCAAAATTCTAAGGTATCACTGACACAGAATATCAGACCATGCAGGAAATTGTTTGGATCTGTTCCTATTGTGCAGAAAAAGGCAGAAAAGAGGACACACTGGAATTGAAAATATTCAAGAGGTATGTGGATGACGTAGTGTGTAAGCTGGAACCCTCTAGATTACCTTGAGTTTGCATATTCTCTTCACAAGAACTTACAATTCACTGCTGAGACACCAAACGGAAGTGGAGACCTGGAATTCCTAGATCTACACATAAACACAAACGAAGATAGAAAAATCAGCTGTCATTGGTATCAAAAATTAATTGATACCGGCATAATCCTAAATTTCCGTAGCTGTGCACCGTTACAACATCAGAGAAATGTGATTCAAGGGACTGTGCATAGGATTTTTAGTGCGACCAGTGACTGGCAATCCTTTGATGTAGCTCTTAAGAAAAATCAAGAGATCTGGACTAAAAATCAATACCCAAAAGAGTGGTCCTCCAGTATTGTTAATGAGACGTTGGATAAAATAGTCACGAAGGAAAAGGTCGGAGCAAAACCATCCCAAAAAGAACACCATCTTAAAAAAGTTAAAAGTCTTAACAATAGGGAGCCTAAACCTAGGTTTTTTGTACAATACAAAAGAAATATCACGCAAAATTTTGCAAGTAGACTGAAAGAATTGTGTGATTTTCAAATCATTTTCACAACAAGAAAGCTGAGAACTTGCTTGCCCACCCTAAAATCCCCTTTTGATAAGAATCTGAAATCCCATGTTGTATATAAAATTACATTTAAAGGATGCAGTTCCATCTATGTTGGGCAAACCAGCCGACATGTTACCACTAGAATTTTAGAGCATCAAAAGAAGGATTCCCCTGTTGGACAACACCTTGTTGAATGTTGTGGTACAACGCATAACGTAAAATGGGAGATTCTTGATGCAAGTCGCGGGGTCGAAAAACTAATGACGATGGAAGCGATCTACATCAAAAAACTTAAACCGCAATTAAATACGCGCGATGAATATCGGGAGAGGGAATTGACATTGAAGTACTAGTTCAAATTAAATTAATTGACTTTTGAAATTCAAAAAATATTCTGGTACATGTTTATTCGAAATTTTGTCAACCCCAAAAAGTAAAAAATAAAAACAGATAGGAATGGAAGTAAAACTCCTTTTTCAGGAATAGAAAGCATTATACCCGGAATTTTCATAAAATCCGGAATATAAAATGAATTGATTTTAGTGTAATAAGTGTAACTAAAATATTGTAAATGTGATTTTAAATGTAAATAATTTCAAAAATTCGATGTTATTTTAACTCATTTCTTCGAATTATAGTCAAAACCAAGTTTATATACTTTGTAAATGATTTCCTTTAATTTTCAAACCTGACGATGAACACAATGTTCGAAAACGTTCGTTTTTGTTAATCAATTTAAGTTTTAATTGACAATCACTTCTCTGCATCATGCATAATGTTACAAAGGTCAAACTGGATTTCTGAGGGAGATCGACAAAATCTGGAGATTGTCCGTTGGTACGGAGGTGCTTGAGGAAATAAAGAAAAAAGCAGGTTGGTTTGAAACCCTGAGTGGCGACAAAATCCTTTTGAAACAGTTGACATGCGAGACTAATTTCAGTGGAACATCATCAGATTCCACCACTGCATCAAAAGCATGCTTAAGTGTAATTGTTGTTTTGATACTGTGATTGGCAGAAAAGCGCATAAATCTAGATACTGTAGTTCAGCCGAAGAAATTCTGAATTAGCGAATCTCATCAATGCAAAGTTCAAAGACCTTGAAAAGGCCGATGTTGCAGTAAAGGTCATGTTCAAGTAGTAAGATAATGCGGTAAACAAAAGTCACAGTGACTACAGGTTTTTTGAAGCAGTGTGAAGGATGATTCAGGACGAATTTGAGAGCATTGAGTCTTTCAAGTGTCTAGGATCCTACGTCAGTTTACCAGAGGGCGATGCACAGTAAAGTATCTGTAAATTGTCTGAAAGCAGACAACGCTTCAGTGAATTTTGGAATATCTGAAAAAACAAGCATTTCGCGACAACATCGAATTGTAAGCTTTATAGAGCGTTCATGTTATCAGAACTTTGTGCAGCTCAGACACATGGACAATGAACAAAGTGTTTATCTTACATGACGAAAGTAAAAAAAAACCAGTCTGTGCTCAGCAGAACACGGATGCCAACCATTGCGAAATTGAGCATGACTAGACGATTGAAATGATTAGACGCATTAGACACGAAAAATTAAATTTAGACACGTATAAATTGAGAGAGACAGACTACCATTGAAACCTCTCGAATGGATCCCTACGGAGAAATGTCCAATTAGCGTGAAAGCTGTTAGAGGACAGCGAAAGACAAGGCTAGATCAACTACAAAACGATTTCAAAAGAAGCGATCCAATTTTCAGTGGTTCAAGTAGGAGCTAAGAGCAATTCGAGATCAGTCTCTAACAAATTCGGCGTTGATTTAATATTTTTTTAACTAAAAATTTGGCGTAATATATTGATCATTACATTTATATTTGTGCTCTTAATCAATGTTTGATTGTCTTGTAAAAATGCCTATAATTCGTAATGGAATTCAAAGTGTTGTATCAGTAGTATTAGTAGTGGAGTCTTCTTGGTTATATACAAGGGTGTACAAGGGTCACTTTAAATTGTTTTAATCTATGTATATGAGTTTTGAGCTTCTCTTGCAGTATTTTTTCTATGTGCATTTGTTAAGGATGTCAAATGAGTGAGGAAAAGGCTCTTTGCCTTTATATCCACCCAGCCTATTGGTCAGATAAACTATAGCCCCCAATCATGATACACAACAAAATGGGGGGAACTATAAATCCATGGGGCCTATAATGGGAAAAACCTGAAGAACAATTTTCAAGAAGGTTGCGCTGATGTTTTCCTTGTTCTTCGGCTCTCCCCAAAGTGGCCTGCATTGTCGTGTTTCCTCCTGCACAAAAATGAAATTTACAATCCGATCGTACCTTCCAAGAGCGAGAGACAATTATTATTTATTATTATTATTATGGCTTTGCGAAAATTTCACGGGGAGTATAAGTCCCGGAATTTTAACATAGAATTTGCACGACAGTTCTGGCACAGGCACAAAAAAGATCCAACTACAGAAATTATTCTCAGCCCAGTTTTCATTGAAAAACTTCCACATCAATTCTAGAAGTCTTCCTTTCAAATTAATGTTGTCAAAGAAGTTAATTTTCCTTTGGAGGATGTTCACCCGAAATCCAGTTCTATACCAAAAATTGAGTCTCTGAGCTTCGTATCGAATCTCTGGCAGTATAACCCTAGATCTTCTTCCGGCCCATTGAATAACATAATAGTTGCGGAAATCGACATCGTATTGTCCTGACACTATGCTGCTAAAAAGTAGAAGATCTTTTAGGACTTTAAAGTAGAGTGGTGGCAGTATATTGCTTTGAACAATAGCTTCTTTGTAACAATTTCTGTTTGTCATCCATTTTATGACCCTTTTATTAAACCGCTCTACAATTTGATACTCGTTTCGCTTTAGCTCCCAGCATTCAGATACAAACAGTAATGTCGGGCTTATAATAGCTCTATATAAGTGAACCTTAGTTTTCATAGAAATTTGGCAGCTTGTTTTCCTTCGAATGAGATAAAAACGCTTTCATTGCTTTCGCTATTCGATTCCGCACATTTTCTATCCCATTTAGGGTGTCGACTATAGTTAGCCCAAGATCTTTAACGACCCTCTTCTCTTGGATCAAATTATTGTCTAGAGAGAGTACAACCTCCTCTACACGACTCCCGAAAGCAAATTGTGTAAAAGAGCACTTTTTGTAATTGAAAAGGAGGCAGTTTTGGACACTCCAATTGTGGAGATTGTTTAGATCAATTTGCAGCTTCTCTAGACTGTCATTTTTGGAACAATTGATTAGTTTTAGATCATCTGCAAACAAGAGTGCCAGAGACGAAAAGACTACATTTGGCAGGTCGTTAATGTAGATCAGGAAAAAGATAGGTCCCAGTACAGAGCCTTGGGGAACTCCGCAAGAGACCAATTGTATGAATAGTCAATTGTATAAATAGATCGTGTAATTCCATTTGTAGAGCAAGAAGAAGTTGTTCAAAAGCATCATATGCATCTGCGAAGCTTAATCAGGCAACGAGCGAGTATTGACTCATCGGTCGGAATGATTGGTGAAGTGGAGAGATTGATGCTCTAGGTGAGAATGCTGTTCTAGGAGAGAATGCTTCTCACAATGCAAGGAGAGCAATGCAAGGCCAGATTTCAAGCAGTGTGTTAAACTCCTGTTTAAAAAGAAGAAATAATAATCAATAATTTTTGTTGCCATTAAAAATGGCTTTTGGTCAATTTTCATTTTTTTTCTGTTAAAGTTCTTATACACATAGACAGAAGTTGACTTCCACCAAATTTTGGACTTTCCAAAATTGTAAGTTGCGATTTTTACGTAAGCTTGCGTAACTCTGCTGAAAACACGCACGCGTAGACCAAAAGTTCCGAAAGGCTGCGGTGCCAAAATTAAAATGCCAGAACATCCACAGAAGTTATGAACATCCGCAGACAGGGATTAGGAAAAATTAATTGTAATTGCAACAATTGGCAATTATTTGATTGCAATAATTGATTGGTTACTATATTTCAATTGCAATAATAGATTGGAGCGACACAATTAAGTGCCCAATAATTGGCGAAAATTGAAGCAGCCTTTTGCCAAGTCGCAAAGCCGCCACGGATCTATTCGGTTTTGCCCCCCCCCAGTGTTTTTTATGACCCCCGATACAAATTGTATGTTGTTATGTAGCACGTTACTGTAAGAAAATAGCACGTGCGCCTGGGGGTCACAAAAGATTTATGCCCACTAAGCTAGGGGGCCGAAACAGAATAGATCCGCCGCCACCAGAGAAAAAGTTCCCAGATCACAAACTTCTGTCAGAGATCGCATGTAATTTGGTAGATTTGGGTGTTAGAAAATTTTTTGTCGTTGAATAGAAATTGAATAATTCTAAAATTTACAATCCGATCATACCTGATAATTCTGAAATTTACAATCCGATCATACCTTCCAAGAGCGAGAGACAATTGCATAAATAGATCGTGGATTTCCATTTGTAGAGCAAGAAGAAGTTGTTCAAAAGCATCATATGCATCTGCGGAGCGAATTCGCCTTCGGAAACTGCAGACTCGCAAACCGAATAGAGAAACATGTTGAATTCAGTAGACCTTACGGACTCAAGAAGAGACTGATAAACCTAATGTCGGAGTTTGTCAATAAACGATTTTGTGATAAGAACGTCTGCACTTGGCAAACCTTTTGCGACTGCCATGTATGTAGAAATACTTGGACTCTATTTTGACAACTGATGACTGGGCATAAATCAGCCCTGCAGCAAACCCGCTGCGAATCCCCAACAACAACAACATATCTTAAGCATTTGCTTACTTTTTTGGGTAAATCAAGGCAAAATTAATCTTAAATCTATGAAAAAAATAATTGATGGAACATCAATATTAATTGATCAGTAATTGCAATTATTGAAATAATTGATTTTTGTGTTTTACCAATTAAATTATTTGATTGCTCCTCTTTTTGTCTAGCCAATTAATTGCAATTAATTTTAACAAATCCCTGTCCGCAGAAATTGAATTTCATTAACTTTCGACTTTTCAAAGCGTGGAAGTAACATTCTTAAGAAAGTTTCGCGAATCTACAAAAGTAACTCGATAAGCGCAAGAAGTTCTCAGTGATTTGAAGCATAGCAATGCTACTTTGTTTAAAACACTAAACTTGCGCGTTTAAGTTTGACGCAATTTATTTCAATTCAACTTAAAAAGTTGTCAAAAAGCGAAGTCAATTATAAAATTTAAGGTACAAACTTTATCGCGATATCTGGGATCATCATATGAAATGCAACCTAATATTTGTTTGTTTAATGTTTAAATGATTTCAGATGAATAAATAAACAAAACAGTAAAATAAGAGGTTTTTGGAAGGATTGATTGTCGTTAAAACAAAAATTTCTGAGTTCTCGTTTTCCAATTTTAACTTTTTGTTCAAGATCTTTCCATTTGAATTTTTGAAGTTCTTAGTGGCCTTATACCGTTTTTGTAACATTTTTGGAAATTTCAAATGTTTTGATTTGCTATAATTTACTTTTCGAATTGAAAAATATGGCTTCGGTACTCATCGCGCGCATTCAGCAATGGCTTTTTTTGTGCTATATGTATTGCTTCGAGAGCCATGCATTTTTGTGGCACGTTGCACTAATTAATTGCTTTCAAACGAAGTTTGTAGCAATTGTATTAGTTTGTCGGTCTTTTATGCAAATTTTCGCTTGACCAATTTTCTCTCTGACCCATCTGACTTTTTGTCCTCAAAAACGGGATAAACAGGTAGCGCCCAATGGGCATTAAGTGCTCTTAGACCTTTTCAGCTCTCATTCAGCTCAAATTGGTCGGTAGATTTATTCTTATAGTGTGTAGGGCGATTCTTAGAGTTTGATCCCTCACTGTTGTCCCCCCACTATTGCCTACCATCGCACTGTTGCCCCAATCCCCGCATGTGTCAAGGAAACCCCCTAGAGTTTGATTTTAGGTTACTGCATAGTTTCTAGTGGTAGTGGAAGGGTTTCATTTTTTAGACATCACGAATTTTAGCATTTTTTTTGACAAAACGTGCAATTTTTTTCAATTTTTTTGACATTTACTTTTTCACATCTTTTCTTTATTTTTTATTTTTTATTATTTCACATTTTTTATTTTTCACATCTTTTCATTACGCAGGGGCAAGAAAAATTCCATTAAGATTTGAAAATAATTTTTCTGAAAATTTATTATTTGCCATTGAATGGTTTTCAACTTTTTGATATCACAAATTTTAGCAATTTGTTTTGAAAAAACTTCTCAAGTTTTTTTTTAATTTTGTTCTTCAGTTTTGCCGGTCTCAAGAGACAAGGAACTTCATCTAGGGTTTGCCAATAGTTTATGGTGTAGTATCTAGATGTAATGGAATGCTTTTCAAGATTCTAACATCACTAATTTTTTTTTACGAAACTAGCAATCCTTTTTCAATTATATTGACATTTGTTGTCATTTTTCAGGTTTTTTTCAGCCTCAGGTTTCCGAAAGGCTCCGTTAGTGTATGTTATTAAGTTTCAGGATTTTTTTGGGGCTATGGATTAGTTATCAACTTTTTATTATGATAAATTTTAGCATTGTTTTTTTTTTATAAAAACTTTCATTATTCAAGTTTTTCGAAACTTTTTGTTTAGCTCTCTCCAGCCTCGAAAGCCACACAACTGCCTCTAATGTTTATTAATAAATTACTGCATAGTTTTTAGATTTAATGGAATGGTTTTCAAAATTTGGATATTACGAAATTAAGCAATTTTAAAAAAAATTGCTTTTTTTTAGTTTTGTATCTTTTTGAATTTTCGGAAAGTTTATATCATGTTTCAATGTTTTGGATCTTCATGAACCAGTGAAATTATTTAAAGCTTGAAAAAGGGATACTTGTTAGTCCTTGAGGCAATGAAATTGTTTTGAATATCATTTTAATATCATAATTTCTTGCACGATTTTGTTAAAATTTGCGATTGCTTTCAAATTTTTTGAATATTTTCGTTCTTTTCTGAGTTTAACGATCATTACTGGCCAACAAAATTAATTAATTACTCTGACATAATTAAGTCAGATGGGATAATTGACAGAACTGCAGAGCAGAGACAAAATTGATATTAAACCTTTTTCACTGCGAAATCTGGAAACTTTTTAAAGTTTGCAATATGCAAATTTTTAAAGTATGTTTTTTTTCTTGGATTTGACTACTAACAAGGCTAGAAAACTAAAAGTCGTCGGTCGTTTGAGAGCAATTCGCCGGACGTTAGTTGGTTATGTTCTATTATACGCCAATCAAACGCGCCTCATACGCCAAAGTTTTCGCTTACATTCTGACCTACCGGTGAGTCATTTTTCCGGTGAGATCTCTGACATCAGGGTGCTTACATGTGTGCAAGTTTGCTGGACATAGGTGGCAATGCATACGCTATATGTTATTGCGTATACCACGTGCAGTTGGTTAAAACTAGACTTTTGGTAAGCAGGTTGTTATTTTCCGAGTTGTGTAGATGACTGTAAGATGCGTTATCTTTTGTAGCTTTTCTTTAAGTCTAATGCTTAATTGGCCGCTATACGATGTAAGAAAAGAGAGTCCTGCTTTGGCTTGTCGTTTGACTTGCATTTTGTTGCCCTAAACTTCACCTAAAACTTCTCCAGTTGTTTGATTTAAAATTCCTGACGACCAATTTTCCGAGGATTGCTTTTTTCGCCGTTTTCGTTGATTTTAAGGGCTTATTGAAAGTATTGCCAGTTGCTTGTAGATCGAAAAAGCCTATTGATAGTTCCTGTACAATATTTTTCTGATGCTGGAAAGGAGCGGGGCTACGGAAATTTAGAATTGTTCCAGTGTCTCTTGGCTTTTGGTACCATTTACAAGAGACTTTATTTGTTCATCAACCTAGACAGCCCGATCCAGGAAAGGTAGTGCATGTTTTTCATTGATTTTTTCTTTTGTGAACTCCAATTTTTTTTGAGAAATTGTTTCCTAGTTGAAGCGAATTATTGTGGTCGTTTTTTACTGTGCAGCTTATGTCATCTACATATCTTCTAATAGTTTTCGTTTTTTAATTTGGTTATCAGTCGATTTTGACATTTGGGGACTTTGTGTATTTTGACTTCTGGCAGTGCAGACTTTCATCTTAAAACTGGCACGCGCGTGGTTTAAATATCTATTCGAGATGCTCCAGTAAGCGTCTTCGGCAATTATTCGGCTACGTAGTAGTTTTAATGAAACTTGCCTGCTGCTATTTTTCACGAGTCAATGATGTACTTTCAAGTTTCAGGTACATGTAGCCCATCGATGTCGAGTGCTATTGCTTCGCTAGCTAATAGTCAGCATAGAAAACATGTATTAGGAAGAGCAGAGCTAAGAAACGACTACATTCCTGCAGTTCGCAAAACTTGGTCAAAAGTTGCCGAAACTCGTGAGGTAAGTTAGGCTTCATTTAACTTCACCGCTTCAATCAGTACCTAATTTCTTAAAATATATTTACTGCCTCAAAATACAGCTAGTCAGAGTTATGCATTGTTTTTTTTTTAAATTTTAGTCGATTTTTGGTTAACTAGTTGACTATAAATGTATGATCGGTTTTAGAACGTTGAACTCCGAAAAGTGCAAATGACGAAGCGGAAGGGTTGGAAAACCGTCCGTATTTTTGTATCCAGTACCTTTTTGGACTTCCATTCAGAGCGCGAATGCCTTGTAAAAATTGTGAGTTTTCTTCTGGTCATATACTGAGAAAGAACAATACGCTTTGAAGCTTACTAAAATATTACAGGTTTTTCCTCAACTGCGCTCTTGGTGTGAACAAAGAAGAATTCACCTCATAGATTGCGATCTGCGATGGGTGAGTTGAACGTGAAAACAAATTACTAATTTTGTGTCTATTGGGTCTCAATTAAATCAATTTATATTATTGTGCAGGGTGTTCCGAAAGATTCAACAACAGAAACGACGATGCGCATGTGTCTAAGTGAGATTGACAGATGTCGCCAAGACAACTTCTACCCGTTTTTCCTCAACATGACTAGTGAGCGTTGTGGGTGGGTTCCGGATGAGGCAGAAGTTCCACCCGGAGTCAGAGAAGACTACCAATGGGTGTTTGGGCTCTCAGTCACAGAGATGGAGATTATGCACTCCAGTTACAGATCGGACAACCCAAATGGTAGTTATCAATTGCTAATAATTGTTCAATTAACTTTTACCTTGCTTTGTTGCAGTAGGCGCGTAGTGTCTTAGCACCCAAAATTGTCATCGTTGAAAAAAACTATATATTCGTCACAAAAGCCTGTGCACTCAAAGAAATCACAGATCTTAGCCCAGACTGAAACGGTTTGCAAAAATCTGCTGCACATGGTAAATGGCGTGTAGTCGCCAAGTCACACATTATACTGGAACCAATATTTAATGCATGCTGGTTGTTTTTGGAGAAAGAACGCATTTTTTTGCCATGCGTCATTGTTACAGTACTCATACTTGGAATGCATAAAAACGCTATCTTAGGTTTTCTGGGAGGTTTGCACTATAAAATCATTCAACTGTCTATTCGAAGGCACCGATGTCAAAAATGGACAGAATGTTTTCACTGTGCGAGAAATTAAGAAGGGATTAAAATCGAGGAGCCTAGCTCAATTTATAGAAGCCCTCGTGACCGAAGAAAACTATGAAGTTTGCCACAAGTAACTTAGTTCATAGACTTAATAAATTTGATCTTCATTTTGCTGGTTACTGTAGGAAAGACTTGCTCTATTAGAGACGAATAATTGCAAGTCGTAATCAGTTGCAAAATAAGTTTTATTGAAAACATATGCAGTTATCGGCAGTGAATGTTGCTGTCGTTCTCATCTATTTGTTTTTAGAATGTTGCTCGCTTGAAGACTAAACATTCTGATTTTATTATCTATTCATGAGCTCAGAGCTGGTTTTGAGAAATGACCATTGGTTTTAGCTCTTTTCATGTTGCGGGAGAGTTCTTTCCTCGATGAAATCCCGGAGCAATACCAGTCAATGTTTACGGAGAACAAGCTAGAGTCTAAGCAGAAGTTGATGATGTTGAAACGACAGTTGATGAGTGTGTTCCCAAAGGAGAGGGTACAGCATTACAGTTGTCGCTATGACGGAATTGACACTGTCTCACAGCTTGTCCGGCTTTCTGGCCTGGATGACTTTGGACAAAAGGTAATTAACAGTTGCTAAGTTGAACTGATTAAACCAGAAAGTTATAATTAATGATGATATTGATAAAGTTGAAGATATTGTTTTCTGTGAGGCAACCCAAGTAGTCATGACTCGTTAACTGGGCAACCCAAAGTTATGGGAGAATTGCTGTCTGCCTCAAGAATGTAATGAATTGTGAATGCAAATCAAAATGTCGGGCGGAAATAGTTTGCCAAAAGTAACCAGCTGGATGCTTTCTAAATAATAATGTAAAAATATATCAGTCAATTTGGGCGAACTGTTTGCATAAACAATAATGCTGTTCCCAATTAACGGCTGTCTTATTGAACCACGAGAAATTTGAAAATTATAATCAAATTCTTCGTTTTCAGCCTTTTGTGAGATTGGGAAGAGCGCCCTGAATTTATAATAATATTTCGGAGCAGAATTTGTTTCTGGGATTCTAAGTTTGTGTTGGTTGATAAGAGTTTTTTTTTTACTGTACCGCGCAGGTATACAAGTTCTTCAAAGCGAGGATAGAAGAGCAGTACCCCCTGGAGGAGGTGGAGATGGACCAGTATTCTCACCAGAACGAAATGCACACTGCATTCATGGAGAACAGATCTGCCAGCATCATTGGTACGCAATAAATTAAAATGCAACAAAATATGCAAAATTTGCTCATTTGGTGCGCAAAAATTGCCTGTCTTTTTAAAATGACTTCGAAGCTGTAAGCTGTTTGTAGTTATATTGCGGCACTCTTAGTTTTTGCTTTTGTTTAGTCGGCTGACACTCTGTTCGTTTTACTTTTGTTCATACCAAACTGTTGAAAAATTCAAGTGAGTTGAATGACTTCTTGCTCTGAATAACGTCGTTTATGCGCGGGAATAATTTATTTCGCACTTTCGAGTAATATCTGTATGACTATACAGGCACATCGGAGGGGAGACACTTAATTATTAAATTATGGATTTTTAACCTATTTTTTCAAATGGTTGTTCTGTACAACAGTTTTTTCATTGTTTACGTCAACAAGTTTTTGATTTAGTTAAAATTATAACAGTGTTATAACATATTTTAAAATAAAGTTATGAAATCTAACCATTTGAAAAAATAGGTTAAAAAATACATATCTTAATAAATGCGTGTCTCCCCTCAGATGTGCCTGTAGTGTCATACACACATTACTCTCTCGTAATAGTATTTAGGCCATTTGGGTGAAAAAATTTTGGTCATACCTAACTTAATCGCGTTAAAAATAACTTTGGGAACTCATATTGAGGTCAAATTAACTCATATTTGTAATACAGGCCTGCACTGAATAGGCTTCTCTGGGTGAATTTCAACAGGTGGTACCAATTGTTTCAGTTATTTTCCTGATGATTAATTGCTCTCAAACGAAATTTGTAGCAATTATATTAGTCCTGTTGGTCTTTTTTAATGCGATTTTTCGCTTGATCGATTTTTCGTCTGACCCATTTGACTTCTTGTCCTGAAAAAGGGATAAACAGGTGTGAAGAGCAGTTCTTAGAATTTGACCCCCCCACACACACACACATCAGCCCCCCCCCCCCCCCCTCCACTTCAACCTCCCAATCCGTACCCCTGCACATCGTTCAGGCCGTAGGGGCCCCGTGCAGCCAAAGACCCTCATCCAACCGTTGCCCTCAGCCCCCGATGAACCCCCACTGCACTCACCGCACGCCCCTCCAAGCTATTGCTAGCCTCACTAAACCGTGGCTAGCTACTGACGAAGCCAACCGCTCGCCGGTTGTTTGAGAGCAATTCACCCTACGTTAGTCTGTTCGGTTTCATTATTTCTAACGTTATGGTTTTCGCCAAAAATTTTCTTGATTATTTCTTAATTATGAGGAATTCTATATGTTACTACCTTGAAGTGATACTTGAATGCTAGAAAAGGCACTTTTCTCTGAATGAAAATAGTTTTGATTTAGTGTTTTTTATTGTTATTTAATATTTCTCTGCGGAGTATTGGGCGGATGAATCGATCTGTTTTCCTGTAGTAAAGGTCTTTTTTCAACGTGAATTGGTAATATTTTATTGCAATCGATCTGTTTTCATGTAGTAAAGGTGTTTTTACAACTAATTTTTTGGAGTCGCAACTGGAGGTAAATTTCATCTGATGACTTATCAGTTTTTGTTAGTTCCTTTTCTCATTAATTTCGTGTTATTGTTCCAAAATGTTTCGAAGCGATAGTGATGAAATTATTGATCTCCTCGTGTTTTTAATTCGTCGTCTCCTCGATTTCCGTTACGACCAAGTTATTTTGATTATAGCCCCAAGCCAAGGGCTATCGCGTGCCAGGAACTTTTATCGGTAATTTCATTTGAAACAGGAAGTGAAAGTGTTTAGGTCAAATTGCTGAAAAGCAGAGAGGAGAGAGTGGTTTTCTGTTGACGAGTGCTTATATGAGAGAGAGAGTGAGAAAAGTAGGCGTGGAAAAACTTTCCACTAAGCGAGCAATTTTTTTTTGATCACGTGCGGCTTTTTCAAAGCAATTTAGTTTTAACTACATTTTTCAAAACGTTTTTCTCTTGAAAGCATTTTTGACCATCTGAAACGAACATCACACTTTTAGTGTCTATTTTAATCATTTTTTCGTGTTTAAAATTTTCCAGCAGTTGTATTTTTTATATCCTATTTGGGGAGTTTTCTTGTTAAAAGCAATTGTTGCGGCTCCTTTGGTTGTCTCAATTTGATTGATAATAATTTCGAGTTGTTTTTGTTTAAAAAATGACTAAATTTGTACAGGTTTTTGCCAATTTTTGTCTGAAAGCTTTTCAATTGTTATTTAATATTTCTCTGCGGAGTATTGGGCGGAAGAATCGATCTGTTTTCCTGTAGTAAAGGTCTTTTTTCAACGTGAATTGATAATATTTTATTGCAATCGATCTGTTTTCATGTAGTAAAGGTGTTTTTCCAACTAAATTTTTGGAGTCGCAACTGGAGGTAAATTTCATCTGATGCCTTATCAGTTTTTGTTAGTTCCTTTTCTCATTAGATTCGTGTTTTTGTTTCAAAATGTTTGGTAAAACAAATTAGGAGACGCATCAGAGCAGTGAGGATAGTCAGTTTTCTATTTTGAGTTGCTTCCGGAATTCTTCTGGCTATGTTTTTTTACTCCCCATTGTTTAAATGAGCGGTTCTGTTCACGTGTTCATGCAGCTGTTGAACTGACGTTCAGCGGCTTTTATTTTAATAAATTCATTTGATACGCTTATTAGCATTTATTATTTAACTAAATATGTGATGGCTTACGTACCCCACTGTTAAGATGATTTTATCACTCATTTTTAGGCAGATTGTAGCCGACATATTGAAAGCTATTACATCTAAGGCTTCTCAGCTGCAATAAGGAAAGCTCTCTGATTTTATTAATGGCAAGTTATCTTTTTATTAAAAGTTTTGCAAAGCTTTAGCTGATGCTATTATTGGCCTTTTTCGTTTTTGATAGCCGCCGTCATTCTCTCAACGGCTATTATTTAGGCGTTTTCTTTTTTTCTGATTTCGCTTTACCTTTCTATCATGTGACTGACCTCATTCATTGTTTCAACTGTATAGATTTTAAATTCTTTCACGCATTAAATTTCTCTAATATAGAGTATACAGTCAACGTCAAAAGTGCAAAATTAAGAAAACGCGATAAATATTTAAAGCCCGGTCATAGTGCATTATGTTATCAAAGTTCATTGAAGCGATTGCTAGCTGGCATTTGTATTATGCTGAATAGCCTTCGGATTAGAAGTTGAATTAAGTGTAATTTTAGGAGCTAATCGAATATGCAGAATTGGTACACCAAATATGAACACTTTGACACTTTGTCATTTTCTGTCTCATTCTGTCGTTTTCTATTAATTCTCTTAATTTTTTCTGTCTCAATCCCAATGTGCTTCGAGCGGTCAGCGACGGCTATTTTCCGGCAATTTGCCGGTTATGTTTTTTTTGCATTTCGTCCACCGGATTTTTGTTACGACCATCAACTGAATGCGCGCGTGACGTCATTTTTCACTCTTAGTGGAGAGTTTTTTGTTCATTCGTGTGATTAAGTTTTTGGACTTACCTCACTCTCAAAAATGCCCTCCTCACTGAAATTGATTTTTCTTTTTTCCATTGAGAGAAGTTATTGTAGCTTAGTTATGAGGCTGAATTTTATATCCTTGTTTTTTCTACCTAGAGAAACTGATTTACTTCTGCTTTGTAGTTTTCCTATTTTAAAACTGACTAATATTGTCATACTTTCAATTTTTTGTCTTTCTATTGATGTTAGCAAAATTTAGCCGCCTCCCTGATAAGGATTTATCAATTTAGCCGCCGTCAGCCACTCAACGGTTATTATTAAGGGGCTCTCTTTTTTTACAATTCAAAGTATTTGGATTCTATTGGTGTGCTGTCTTTTGACCTCTGTTCACACTTTCTAGCCTTTTCACGTCAATGAGAAGTCGAATTAGGATGGTGAATTTGGTCACGATGAAGTATCGAAGGGAGTGGAAGATCTAGTAGATCTGAGACGTAATTTTCAAACTTGCTTTCAAGTTGAGTGAAAAATTGGTGTTTATTAAATTTTCAGTTTTTCCGAAAGTTTTTTTTTAACTTGCGTCAATTTGACTTCCGTTTGCAGTGTTTCTTCACTTGAGTTCTTTTGAAGTGAAACATGTGTTCTAATTGTGTCTATTTACATATTGTTGATATCATCAATGGGCAGCTATAGTTTTTTTTTCATGACTTTGATGCTAATTGTAGTCCTAAAAGATTAGTGAATATTTGAATTTTGCCCCTTTTTAAAATATTACTCATGTCCTAGTATCATTAATGACAGATTTTTTGGTTGTCATTGAAACATAGATGAATCTAATTAGAAGTGTCAGTTCATAGCTAACAGTTTTCATAACTTAGACATTTCTTCTCAAAAACTTTTAGTGAAGCTTGGTTTTTTCGTGTATTTATTGAACTTTCTGTTGTTTTATCATTTCATCGCATTAGGAACGTGTCTTGTAGGTTCCTAATGGAGATTTACTTCATGGATTTAGTTTCTTCAAGTTGAAGCTACTGATTGCTCTGACTTAGACACGTTGTTTTCAAGTTGTCTTATCGCTCAGTTTCGTTAATGACAGGTATCATCAGTTTCTAAGTATGCAAAAATCAATCGAGTTAATTGGTTGAGGTCATAGATTTTGCTTTCTATGAATTATCCGCTGTTCTTTTTCAAAAATATTGGTGAAATTGGGAGGTTCGCATGTATTTCTTGTTGCTGCCTATTCACCTATTCTCAAAAATGACAAGAGTCTTTGATGCCAATTAAGGTCTATTTGATTGAAAAATTCTTTCAGTTAGTAGGTAATGTTTTTGGTGACTTTTATACCGTTAATGATCATGAAGTGAAAGCCAGTTTTTTTTGGTTTTTCCGAAAATTGGTCTTTTTGTCGTCTTATAATTTGGTGCCATTTATGGCAGATTTTATTGGCTGCTAATGAAGAAAAAGTGTATCTCATTAAATGTATGAGTTCATAAAATGGATTATTTGATTTGGGCCCAAAATAAAAGTTATTTCGGTCAATTCTAATGAGCTGGTGTAATTTTTTTCAATTCATTTGCGTTAAGTTCTAGCTTACCTTTGCATTGACTGAGATACCGCTCATTTTCGAATTGTTTGTCGTGAGTTTTCGAATTTCTTCCAATTTCCTTAGTTTAGCCTCAATTTTCAGTTGTCTGCAGTTGATTCCGACTAAGTTGTTTAAGTACTCATTCTAAGGATGCGTAGGGCCAGGATGCGTGAGTTTTAAAATTATTGTTCTGCAAAACACTATCTTGAAAACGGTCTAAACGATTTTTTGGTTGATATTGCGCATATAGGGTCAAGGGTTCTTAGTTTCAAGTCATTAGTTAATTCAATTCTTTGGATTGTAGTAATTCAAGACTTATGCTGCTGTTTTTTCAATTCGCTTTACCTTTTGATCACTTTTTTCGTTTTACGAAAGTCATGGTTTTCACGTTTGACTCGTGACTTACTCACGCATTGAATTACGCAATGTAGTGTATACGGTCGAAGTCGAAGGTTATCAAAGTTCATTAAAGCGGTTGCTAGCTGGAATTAGAACTATGGTTAATAAACTTCAGTTTAGAAGCTGAATTAAGTGTTATTATAGCTGCGAAGCTGTAAGCTGTGAGCGTAGCTATATTGCGGTGCTCTTGGTTTTTGTACAATTCAAAGAATTTGAATTGTATTGGGGCGCTGTCTTTTTTTTAAGATCTGTTCACACATTTTCATGATTTTTGAAGTCAAATTGGAGTGGTGATTTTGGTCACGCCGAAACAGGAAATGGAGCGAAAAAGCGAGTGGTTTTGCGGCGTGAAATTTTTTCGCTCTAAATTTAAAGTAGAGTGAGAAAATGGTGTTTGAACAAAAATTCGCTTTCTCGCTAGTGGTTTTTTGTTCACATGCGGAAATTTCACTTCGATTTTTACTCTTTTTTCGATTTTTTGGATCGGATTTTTTTCTAAATGGTTTTTCCAATCCATTCATAGTCCGTTTTAGGTCTAGTTTTTTTAGTCAATGAAAATTCTTTGAATTGTACGTCAGGACTTGTCCTGCTATGTTTTTTGTTTCGTCGTCTGACGCTCTTTTTTCGTTTTACATTTGTTCACACAGCAAAGCTGAAAAAGTCAAATTTTCTGAATGACTTCTTCCTCTCACTAACGGCATTTGCGCGCGTGACTTCATTTCTCACTCGCTTTAGCAAAAGTTTTTAGGTTATTTGCGTGATTAGATTATGATCATACGTGACTTACCTCACTCAATAAATGACTTTTGCACTTTAAAACTTAAGTTTAATTTGAATTTGTTTAAGGTCAAAGGAACTCATTTGTGCAGTAAAGGTCACTAATAAGAGGCTTCTGCGGGATGAATTTTAACAAGCTTTATTAATTTATCGCTGAATGTTTCTTACCGTTTTTTGAGCGGCGTCGATTTTTTTTTTTCAATTTAGATCTGTATCTGTTTCTATCTCTATTATATGGCACACAGGTCTATTCTTTCGCAGCCATTCCGGCAATCTGCCGGCTATGTTTTTAGATTCTAACGGAATATAAAGAATTTGCACACCAAATAAGAACACTGACACTTAGAAAAACTCAATTTCTATCTCTTAATTTTTTTCTTTTTCTGTCTCAATCCCCATGTGCGTCAGGCGGGTCAACGGCGGCTATTTTCCGTCAATTGGAGCAAAATAATCTGGACAATTTGAAAAGTGGTTGATGTTAGAGTCAGGATAAATATTTAGTGTTCATGTTATTTTTTTTACAGGTAGAGGCGACATTCTGCAAGCAGTTGATGAATTTGTGAAACAGGACGATGCCAGTTCCCCGTTCGTTATTCTCGGTGGTCCTGGATTAGGCAAGTCCTCCGTGATGGCCAAGATTGCTGAAGTTTACCACCAAAAAGCGGCAAGAGGAGAACTCCGAAAGTAAGTCTTACTTCTGCCCAAATTATGCATTATAATAGTGAGTGTTTGGAATGATATGTTCATTTCCCCTATCGTGTCTGGAATGACATGTTCCAATATTTCCAACCTAGTGGATCAGAATTGTTTTTGAAAGAGCATGTGAACAGATCAGTATCGTTTAACTTTTGTATTGACAAATTTAAACTGAAAGTTCATGCCAAACGCTTTTAAAATGTTTCAAACGGAAAGTTTCGTATGTAGCTAGGCGATCGATTGCTATAACATATAAATTATAATTTAATAATACACTTGCGTAAAAATTTTTACAGTATAAATTTCTTAAAAGATTGTAAAATTGAAACAATTTTTTGTTGTCTACTGACACTTGCCTAGAATTTTTTCCTCTGTATAAATTTTACAATCCTATATCGCTTTTTATTGTCCACTGCCTTTCGACCCCGTCATATTTATATTTCATTGTTAGAAATAAAATTATTCTTGCAAGATCTAGCCAAGTCTCGGTCCAAGTAGCGGCAAATAGTAGCGTTGTAAAAGCTGGGAATCTGATATTTAAACGAGCTATTAATGAGGTTCACTGGCTTTTTACAGACAAACGTAACGTTACAAGTTGAGTAATGGCAGTTTTTGTTTTCTGTTTTCCTAATCGGTCGAGTGTTAGTAGAATAGGATGTGAAAGTCAATGACGCCTGATTTTTGAAGAGCAATATTCTTTGAGTTTCCCGTAGTTTTAATAAATATTTTCCGGAACTTTCTCCTCAGTTTTGTCTTCCACCTAAGTGAGCGTAGGCTGAAAAAATCAGCAGTTTGTGGTTCCTTCAATTTGTGGGTTCGCAGTTCAGAATTTCATGATTTTTAATATATTACATTAAATGCGTGATTCTTGGTGGAATGTTGCATGTGTCCTTGAATCCCTAATAAGTGTGATTTAAAAATAATAGATTTGCGAAAGCATAGCAATTATGTTTTTTGCTTGCTTCAGATGGATCGTATCATTTTGTAACATTAATAATGGCCGCGGTCAGCCTCTCAACGACTATTTTTAGGGGCTCTCCTTTTTTACAATTCAAAGAATTTGAACTGTATTGGGGCGCTGTCTTTAAGGTCGCTTCACACTTTTTGATGTTTGAAGTCAAATTGGAGTATTGATTTTGGTCACGCCGAAACAGGAAGTGGCACGGAAAAGCGGGTGATTTTGTGGCGTTAAATTTTTTCACTCTTTGTTTTAAAGCTGAGCGATCAAATGGCGTTCGGACAAAAATCCATTTCATCGCGAGCAACTTTTTTGTTCACATGAGGCAATTTGACTTTGATTTTTGCTTCTTTTTCAGTTTTTGTCAGATTTTTCAAGTGGTTTTTCCGAATCTTTTTATTGTTCATTTTAGGTCAAGTCTTTTGCTTAGTCAATGAAAATTCTTTGGATTGTGTCAGGACTTGCTCTGCTGTTTTGAATTTGCTTTACCTTTAGCTTCGGTTTTATTGTGTTTCAGAAGTCACAACATTGACGTTTGACTTCTGACTTAACTCGCTGTTTCTGAATCGACTTTAAATTCGTTTAATCCTTGCATTACGCAATGTAGCAAATATGGTCATGGAGCAAAATCAAAAGAAATGGGATAAACTGATAAAGTCAGGTCAATGAGTCATAATGCAGCAGGTTAAGTTCATTATAACGATTGCTAGCTTGCATTAGTATTACGGATTGGATATTTTTTTAAAGTTATGATATCTTTCCTGACAATGACTCGAAACTCGAAAAAGTTGCTCTGTGCTTCTCTTTCTGGAATTTAATTAAACTGATTAATTGCTCTCGAAGAAGCAATTAGTATAAACGTGTGTTTATTTTTTATGCAGATTTTTTGCTTGACAGTTTTTGCGCTTTTCTTGTAGAATAATCTTTCACTTCTCAAGTGACTTTTTCACGCAGTTTTTCTTGATTTTTGAAAGATTTCAAGTGCTCTCACTCCGAAATAAAGTTTGCAATTCAAACAAAAGAGATTGTTAGAGATACGATAACAAGGCCGTGATAGCCGAGTAGTTAATGCCTCCGTCGAGGTGAAGGAGTTGGATTCAGGAGGTCGGGGTTTGAACGTTTGAGCCCTACCTTCCTCTGATATTTTTTGCACCCATAAAGAAAAATTTAGCCCCGCCTGCCATGGAAAGAAGTTTTGCCGACTTTAGTCAGTTTACAAATCTTTTTCCACCCGCCTGTCATTCGGGAGCAATTTTCCCGACATGTTCTTTGGTTCATTTCCAGTATTCTTCCCGCCGTGATTTTTTGTCTTGATTTTTGAGCCGAAGACACTTCACATCAGCTTTTGTTCTTTCGTTCATGCATTTTTTAACCTATGATATTGGAGTGTATGGTATTATTTTTTCGCTCTTATTTTATTCACACATGACTAATTGGATAAAATAATTTACAACTCTCTGTTTGTATTTTCACAAGCTTATCTGTCAATGAGTTTAACGCATCACACCATGCAGTTCAGAAATCGATTTTAGTATCTTCTCTTAGATTTTTCATTAATTTGCAAATGTTCCTAGCTATTGTCTGGCGGCAATCTACCAATTTCTGGTGGCAAAAAATGTGGCCTACTAATTTATTATTGGTATCCCTTTGCAGAAAGAAAACAAGATTATCTTGAAAGATTTTGCTGAGTAAAGTTTTTACAGCTCAACAATTTTAACTACTTGCTTTTTTTGTACTTCTTAGTAAATGAGTTCAGTTTTGTTTACTATGAACATCCAATATTAGACATGCTCATCAAAAATACATGGCTATGTATTGACGTACAATGGGTCATAACGTGTTTTTGGGGGGTAGATCTGACAGCTTTTTGCTCTGTGTTACAGCATATTTAGTTAGCCGAGGTGAATTTTAGCTATTTATTCTGTTCGATGATGCACTCAACATTTAATATCAACGTTTAACACATTTCATTTTAAATGAAAAGTAGCGTTAATTTGAAAAGAACTTAATAAACCCCCGTTTTGCTCAGCAGATAAGTTAATTACTTAATTAAGTTAACGTGGACCGACAATCTTCATTTCTTCCTATCTATCTTCGCAACAGCATATGTAAAGCATTTGAACAAAAAGACTGCTTGGCGGTATGGAAACGTCTTTTCTTTCTTTCTGAAATTGCTTGCTCTGATTGCTGTAGAAGTTTGATGCTGTTTAGACACAATGATTTGCACTGCAATGTCTTCTATCACTTTGTGGGAGCGACTCCCGGATCCACGGATGCCCAATTGATGCTAAAAAGACTGCTTAAAGAGATGAAAATATGCAATGTTAGTACTTGTCGGTTACATAGAAAGGTCAATTTCTGCATTGTGAGATTACATGTCTTGTAGAGGATTAAAAGCTGATAGTATAACTAAGAATAGCGCAATTTTTGTTATAGGTAGTGGCGGAAAGTGATTGCGAAACATGTCAAAGTTGGACTCGCTGAAATTATTGATGGATCCTTAGCGGGCACAGAGACCAAAACTTTCAAAATCATTTCGAAACAGCAATTTTTAAATTCTAGTTCCCATATTACAGCATCTGAAAGCTAGACATCTGAAAGCTAATAAAATTCAGAAAACATTAGCAGTTAGCAGAACAGTTTTGAAAATAATCGAATATCGCATTCGGATATTTAGGCACTGTACATGACTGGGTGTGGCGTATTCTGTGTCACGGAAGAAATCGATATTTGGACCTCTAATGTAGTAAATGTTTTTTGTGGTCGAAAAGATCTTTGATCTTTAGGATGACAATATGCCAGTGGGTTGGGACTTGATCTCACAGACAGTGTTTTCCGCTCTTGACAATGACAGCACTGGTCCCTGTGTGATTGTGATTGATGCTGTGAACCAGCTAGACAACGCAGACCAACAGTCGGTGTTTGCCTGGCTGCCCAACAAACACAAGAGGCAAATCAGGATTATAATGTCCATGATCAATGATAGCTCACCTCACAAAGTGCTTCAGAAACGAGAAAACAAGGTATGAGATGTAATAGCAATCAACCCTATGTTTTAATCGCAACCTGTTCTAGCTCCTTCCAAGCTCAGTGAGAGCAAGCTATTTGAACCCTCTTAACGCATGAAAAATTAGCACTTCGTACTGTACAGTGTAAAATACCATACTTTGCAAACGTATGTTGCAGAACTGACCAGCTGAGTGGTTATTAATGTGACCGTGGATTGAAGCAACAAAGGTACAGCAACAAATTAAATTAAACTAGTGACTTTCGACGGAGGACTTGAAGGAGACTGAATGATAAATGTATGGGCATTTCTTCAACATGACGGCTGGTACTAGAAACTTGTACCTATGTTTTATCTCCATCAATCACTGAAAGTTCTCTGCCCTATAAAAAACAAATGAATTATAATTTTTTGGTCAGATCTTCAGCGTTACTTCCAGGATCTTGTGAGAATCTAGTGCTTAAAAATATTTAGGTAACTGAATTGCCGGTTCCTCCTCTGGACAAAGAAGTGCGTCGACAGATAGTGTCTGAGTTGTTTGAGAGGTACAACAAGATCCTAGTGGAGGAACACATGGAGCTGTTGCTGGCCAAGAGCTCTTCTGAGAACCCACTATGGCTCAGTGTGGCTTGCGAAGAATTAAGAGTGTTCGGACAGTTCCAAAAGATAGCTGAGAAGATTGATAGTATAGAGGATGACTTGTTGGGGTTAGTTCTATTCGTACCGTTAGGGCAGAAATTTGCGCCGACTTGTTTGCTGTAAAGCAGGCTGTACCTGGAGTTTAATCCGAAGAATCGTATAACCGCGAGTTTTTATTGACTCCAGAGGGGGACAATCAGTTTTGATTTTGTGAAATTGGTTCTTTGAATGTTTTCGAGAATCGTCATCTTCAATTTTTTGAGTCTCATTGTGGACAGGATATGAAATACACATTTGGTAATGCGAAACACTCAGTAGTTCTTTTTAAGCGTAAAATATTTGCTTTCGAGAGCTTGCATTAAAAGTTCGAGGCAGTTAGCGAAGTTGATGTTAGAAGACAAAGACCCCGCTTGAGTAGGAATGACGAAATATATGCTCAAGGTGTTTGTTCAGTCGATTTGCAGCTCAGGATATTGTGTGAAAATCTATATGTTCTCGAAAATTGTGAAAACCACCATAGAAAGCTTGTGAGTGCGAGGTTTGTAATTTCTCACAAACAGCGTTTGTAGCAATTCGGTTCTGCCTGAGGTTTTTCTAGTGAAGCGTTTTTCGCTGACCGATTCGATTTAATCGTTCAGCAAATGATAGAGAAAAACTGGTAATGAGCATTGTTTTTGGTAGGTTCGTCAGGGCTATAAGTTTACGTGTTTTTCGACCGATTTAAGTCGCTCAAATTTCAGCAGAAGTTTAGAAATTTGGGATTTTTGAGGAGTAGCTGTTAATAGCTGCACAGAAAAAAGGATAGCTATGAAGCTATTTTTGACTCCTTTTGACTTTTTATTTCGTAAAATAATGTAAAATCGGTTGCAGCATAAAAGAAGGGCCTGATTGCCGAGTGGGCAGTGCATCTTGTTATGGATCGGGAGGTCAGTGGTTCAAATACCGGCAAGGTCAAATGTTTTTCCACCCGCCTGTCGTTCGAGAGAAATTCTTCCGACATTAGTCGGGTTATGTTTACTTGTTGTATGCGAAGTGTACTCCTTTTTTTCCACTCTTATTGGAATAAGATGTTTAATCGTTCCCGTGAATATGCTTTAAATATAGGTTCTAATTTGAGGGTGACATTTATAAATGTTTCGTACGTTAGTCTTTCTATCATTTTTGGTCTTTTTCTTTGTCGCCATATCGAGGCTACATGTATATGAAGTAATGACCATTTTTGGCTATGTGCCAGTGTTTTATAAGTGGTCGACCATTTATAATTTTTGCCATTTTCAGCTAGTTTGTTGCGGAAGCTTGCTAGTGGAGCTCTTAAATAAGTTAGCTGAAATATAGCTTAAAAGGCTACATGGCATCATATAATGAAAGAATAATGATATAAGGAAAAAAATCTCAAGAAAAATTGTCTTATGCGGTATTCGCTGGATAGATTTCTAGTCTGCTCATATGAGTTTTCGTCGTCAGAAATGAGATAAATTGGTAGAGCCATTAAGTCTCTGTTCAGTGCGCTTAGATCTCTACTAGTCTTTAAGTATAGGCTTCACCAAAACTGCTGATGTGGTATGAGTTGCAGGTCAACTTTTGCGAGGTTTGGAGACCCCCCCCATACACTTTGTTGCCTTGCGCACCTATCCAGTGAGGATAGCTTCCTTAAACTTAAGCTACCTACTACAAAAACCACTTCCTCGTCAGCTGTTTCAGACCGGTTCGCCCGATGTTGGTCGGTTTGTTCCGTCTTTTGTGGTCCTGTAGTGCTTTTATTGTCATCCAATTTTTGCACATGCTGTCGATTTTTGTTGTTTTAAAGCTGACAAAGAGCATGATTAATTGCTCTCGAACGAAATTTATTGCAATTTTTACGACTCGAGGAGAAGTATTGGTATTCTACATTTGTTTTCTAACAATGACATTCATTTTCGGACGTGGACTTCTGTTTTCGAACTTTAGACTTGAACATCAGCGAAGTTTCTAATATATAATAATTACTAACAGTTGGTAATATTCAAGGTCGAGAGGTCATTTTAATATTTCTCATAACAGTCTCTCCTCTCCTAACCCTCAACCTACCTACCCCCCCCCCCCCCACCTACCAACCCCGCAAACCCACCAGTCCCCCATTTGCCTAACATCGGCCAACATGCCGTGACGACCCGCACCCCCTCGGCACCAGTCAGCCCGCCTCCCAGCCTGGTAATACCTAAAAACTATTTCTGAAGTTTTTGACAGACTTTTACCATTTTAATAGCAAGTTATTTTTCTTCTTTGATACCTCTTGTTTGATAAGTTTAGTTGGAGATAATATTGGACAATTCTTTTTGTTTCTGGTGTTCTACCGGCTGTATTTTTATTTATGCAGTTTTGGCTTGTTTTTTTTTACTATTTAGTTAGAACGTTCTCGTGATTATTTTGAACAATTCTTTGAGGGACTCAATTATTAGATTAGAAGGCAAATATTCATTGTTTGAAGGGCGATCTTGGACCGCCGCCTTCTCCAATTTACCACAATCCGGCTTTTTTCTTGCCCTCTGGAGGCTAGCCTCCCTGTGCTTAAAATGTCTACTACCAATGTGAATCCCTCGCGTGATGTTCAACAGCATTTTGTTCCACCGTTTTCTATTATTAATAGCCGCCCTCATCTTCTCAGCCGGCTATTATAGCGCTCCTTTTTGCCATTCAAAGAATTTGAATTGTATTGGGGTGCTGTCTTTTTTTTAAGATCTGTTCACACATTTTCATGATTTTTGAAGTTAAATTGGAGTAGTGATTTTGGGCAAGCCGAAACAGGAAGTGGAGCGAAAAAGCGAGTGGATTTGCGGCGTGAAATTTTTTCGCTCCAATTTTAAAGTGGAGTAAGAAAACGGTGTTTGAACAAAAATTCGCTTTCTCGCTAGTGGTTTTTTGTTCACATGCGGCAATTTCACTTTGACTTTTTTTGTTTTTTCGATTTTTTGGATTGGATTTTTTTCTAAACGGTTTTTCCAATCCATTAATAGTCCGTTCTAGGTCTAGTTTTTTGTTTAGTCAATGAAAATCTTTGAATTGTACGTCAGGACTTGTCCTGCTATGTTCTTTTTTTCTTCGTCGAACTTTTTTTTGTTTCGCTTTACCTCATTTTGCCGCTTTTTCGACATTTTGAGTGACGTCTTTTTGACTTCTCTAGGCAAGTTTCACTCCTCTGTCATTCTGCTCAAAGTCCTTTTAAACAGCAGCTGCTCAGCAAAGCATTTCAAAATGAAGAGAGTCAGTATAAAAAAATCAAAGTCAGAAATAGAAACGGGATAAACCCATAAAGCCTATTTTTAGATGCCCGGTACTTGAACGTTGTTCCCATAAGTTTTAGTTACTATCTATAATGCTTATTGGTAATGATACTAGACCCTGTAGCCTCTCAGTGAGAGACAGGAGTTTGTTCAACTACGAAATGACATCAAAATAAATCGCCTTGAAAATAATTTTGTGCGGAAATCATTTTTCTTTTTTTTCTTTTCTTTCAATCCCAATCATGCTTATTGGAATCAACTGCGGCTATTTTCCGGCAATCTGCCGGGTATGTTTCACAATTGTCACCAGTTGAACTCAAGTGGCGGCAGTTCACTACTTAAAGGCACATAAAAAAGCGCCAATTTTTTTTCACTTAAAAGTTTATTAGCGTTTTAGTGGTATATAATAATCTCGTTTGACATCATTTGTATTAATTACATTAGTGCTGCGCTCCTTATTAATGCAATTTTTTGCTTGAACAATTTTATTTCTGACGCTTTAATTTTTCGTCTTAAAAAACTGGAGGGCATTAAGTGTCTGAGCCGTTCGTGTGCGATTCACCGGAAATGTTCTGAAGACATAAATTCATGGTGTAAAGGGCGGTTCTTAGTTCCCTCCCCCAATAGCCCCATTAACCCCTAAATACCCACCCCTGCAGATCGTTGCACTCGTAACCCAGCGCTTGACCCTCCCCATCTGGCTATGTTTTTTTGGTTAAATAAGTCTCAATTGTCACTCCGTACTTCTGACGTACCTCAATAACTGTTAATTGCTCTCGTAGAGAAGCAATTATTGTAAACGTGTGTCTTTTTTATGCAAAATTTTCGCTTGACCGTTTTGATTTTTTGAGTGACTTTTACGGCCTTTACTTTTTGCGTTTCGCGTGATCCAAAATTCTCTCAATCTTAATTTCAAGCAGCTGAACTCAATTTGCGGCAATTTAATACTAAAAGTCAACTGAAAAGTGCGCCGAAACTGATGCCATTTTTCAATTTAATTCTTAATAGTGGTTTATTTAAACCTCTAATGTGGTTTTTTGGAGCCCACTATTGAACTTCTTAGTCCCATTTACTCCCCCCTCCCCCGACTAAAGCAGGCTGCAATTGATTAGAGCTCCCACTAGGAGTTCGAGAGCAATTCTTCCGACGTTTAGTCGGTTATGTTTAATTTTGTACTCGGTTCTCTCAGTCACCTCAGATTGCTTTAGTGGCTATCTAGTAAAGCTGCAAAAGTTTCTTTAAATTTGAATTTGTGTTTCTGCTATTTGGATTTTAATAACTACGAGCTTGAGCAAAATATTTTGCAGCCATTCGACTAATTTTTTCCCCCTTCACACCAGATTGCTAAAATTTGTTTTTTTTTCCATGAATTATGGAGTTGTTAAGAGGTGAAAGTCTCATCACATACTTTTTTGATTATTGAATTGGATGTTTATATTTTTTGTGCTATTGGTTTCAGTGACTTGGATAACTCTTGTTTTCTGAATATGCTCAAGAATTCAATTTTTCATTAATTAAATGACTGAGGCTTTTTCGACATTTTGAGTTACGTCTTTTTGACTTCTCTAGGCTAGTTTCACTCTTCTGTCATTCTGCTCAAAGTCCTTTTAAACAGCAGCTGCTCAGCAAAGCAATTCAAAATGAAGAGAGTCAGTATAAAAAAATTAAAGTCAGAAATAGAAACGGGATAAACCCATAAAGCCTTTTTTTTAGATGCCCGGTACTTGAACTTTGTTCTCATAAGTTTTAGTTACTATCTATAATGCTTAGTGGTATTGATGCTAGACCCTGTAGCCTGTGAGAGACAGGAGTATGTTCAACTACGAAATGACATCAAAATAAATCGCCTTAAAAATAATTTTGTACGGAAATCAATTTTTTTTTCTTTTCTTTCAATCCCATTAGAGTTATGGGAATCAACGGCGGCTATTTTCCGGTAACCTGCCGGGTATGTTTTTACTGTTAATAATGTTGCTTAATATTAACTTTTTTGTAGCAAATCTGCTAGATTTTTTAGAATGAGACCAAGTTTCAGACCACGACTGAAGTTTTTGTTCATTAACTTGATTTTTTTGCCACTCAAATAACCGAACGTTTTAGATGCAGAAGAGGGCTTATCTTTTTATATAAAATATTGCGCTGCAACTCAATCAACTCATTAGGTCTATTTTTTCAGATATTTTTGCAATGTGCCGTCTTGTTTGATGATTTCATCGTGCCTCTTGACTGGCTTTGAACGTTGCCTACATATTGACTTGTTTTTAACAATGACGAGAGTACTGTTAGCTAATACATGATATCTAATTGTTTTTAGGTTGTTGGGACAAGTATTGAAGCGGTTCGAAGTGGAAATTGGAGGTAGACTTTTGGTGGCCACTTTGTGTCTCCTGGAGTGTTCCAGACACGGACTGCTCGAATCAGAGCTACTTCAGTTACTTGCTGATGAAGATAATTTGTTCCCTCCAGAGTATGCACACAAGTTCAAAGACGACACATTGGATGACTATAATGAAGCCACAGGTAGGAATTATTAAAATGTTCGAATTTGAGTTTTTGTTATATTTTAAGAGGGTTGTCATGTTTCAAACATTACGAGAGGGTGAACACTGGGAAGTATGAAAAATGGAAATGGCTTTTAAAATTGTATTCAAAATCAATTAGTTTTTTAATTGCTCTTGAACGCAGTTCATAGCAATTATTGTAAACGTGTGTGTCTTTTTTTTATGCAAAATTTTCGCTTGACGGTTTTGACTTTTCGAGTGACTTTTACGCCCTTGACTTTTTGCATTTCGCGTGATCTAAAATTCTCTCTCAATCACAATTTCAAGCAGCTGAACTCAATTGGCGGCAATTTAATACTAAAAGTCAACTAAAAAGTGCGCCGAAACTGGTGTCATTTTTTACTTTAAATCTTAATAGTGGTATATGTTAACCTCTAATGTGGTTATTTGAAGCCCACTATAGAACTTCTTAGTCCCATTTAGGCTACCCCCCCCCCCACTGAAGCAGGCTGCAATTGATTAGAGCTCCCACTAGTCGTTCAAGAGCAATTCTTCCGACGTTTAGTCGGTTATGTTTAATTGCTCTCAAACGAAGTTTGTAGCAATTATATTAGTCCTGCCAGTCTTTTTTATGCGATTTTTCGCTTGACCGATTTTTCGTCTGACGCTTTTGGCTTTTCCTCCTCAAAAACGGTATAAACAAGTAGCTCCCAGCGGGCATTAAGTGCTCTTAGAGCCTTTCAGCTCTGTTTCATCTCAAATTGTTTTGGAGAATTATACTTATGGTGTGAAGGGCGGTTCTTAGAGGTTGAAGACACCCCCACTGTTAACCCCCCACTATTGTCGTTTTTTAAGACTCCAAGTGTATGGATCTTTATGAGCCTATGGTTATTTCAGGCTTGGAACAGGGATAACGAATAGTCTCTTAAAACAATGAAATGGTTCTTAAGATTTTAATATGTGGATTTTTAGCAAGATTTTGTTAAAATTTGCAATTTTTTTTGCAAGTTATAGTAGAATTGTTTTTTCATCATAAATGACCCAACAGTCACTGTTTAGGAAATCATTATTAATTGCTCTCAAAAGCAATTTGTAGCAAATATATTAATCCTGTTTGTCCTTTTTATGCAATTTTTCGCTTGGCCGTTTTTTCGTCTGACCCATTTGACTTTCGTCTTCAGAAACGAGATAAAGAGGTAGCACCTAGAGGCCACAAACCGTGGCTAGCTGCTGACGAAGGCAACCCCTCGCCGGTCGTTTGAGAGCTATTCGCCCGACGTTAGTCGGTTATGTTTTTACATTTTAAGCAAGCTCTGTAAGGCAAATGAATACGGGTGGGCAGCGAGTACCTTAAAGGGCGTTATTGGACAAACTGGTTGCTGTTTTAGACTATCGTAATGCGCTTCAACTTTATTTTTGACTGTTTTTGGCGTGTTTTTTGTGTTTAATCAGCTTGCTGTTTCAGAGGATGGTTTCAAACCTGAAGATGAGGGTCCCATTATATCATCTGAGGCCACAAAAGGAGGTGACAGATTGCCTTACATCAAGTGGTCGAAGGTCTACCATGCACTGCGAACCTATCTCAGACCCTTTGGGGAATCTGGCGAGGGCAGATTGGACTTCTACCACCGTTCCCTCAGCAAAACTGTCCGCAGAACGTGCGTTATTAACGTCAAGTTATTGTTCATTGTAAATAAACAGTATAATACCGAGACTGACAATTTTTAATGTTAAATGTGTTTGGCTGTTTGTCCTGCTTTATAACTTTTTTGTTAGAGATTGAACCAAGTTGGCAAAGTCAAGTTAACAAAACAATAGTCACGTATAGTTGTATACAGGATTTTGCTATAATCAGAACCGCATCAAACATTACAATGAGGTACATATCACAAACGATGAGGCCTCGAAAGTTATGGTCGGCAGTTTCTGCCGAAGAATTTCTCGATTTTGTAAAAAAGACCGTCAGAAAACGTAATAACACATGTAATATGGGTAAGCGATCAAACTGTGAATCAACTATTAGAAAAGATTCTAAAATTACATTTTCTCGGGATCCTAAAATGACATACGAACTTCATAATACAGCTAAATTTGGAATTTATTAGATGGGTTTACATGCATGTTACAGGTACTTCAAAACGGACGATGGAAAAGACAACGCCAAAATGTACAGCTGGTGGTATCTCAAGCTGGCCAACTTCTTCGAAAAGTCCTCAAACATTGCCAGGAAAGTAGAAGAGTACCCGTATCAGCTGCGAAATCTCGAAGACAAGGAGCGACTCAAAGCAGCACTGCTGGATTGGGATGTGACTGATCGCATGTTCAACGAAGAGTACAGTAGTGAACTTCTGTCCTACTGGAGATTCGCAGTGCCTTCTTTCGAGGAGATCAAAGACGCGTACAAACTCAAGCTCCAAAACCTGATCAATTCGCTAGACGATAGCCAGGAGGCCAGGGAGATAATTGCCTTAAGGAACGAAAATGTCGGAAGGATTTTGATCCAAGCTGGTAAATATGCGGACGCCCTGCATCTAATTGAAACTGCCATGCACTACGAGAAAGAGGAATTGGGATCTAGACCAGAAAGAATGGCAGCATTGCATGAGTCCCTGGTTATGGTATGGGATGGTATCACAAAACTGCATGGTTATTATAACCGCGATCAAATTTACGAAGTGCGGCCTTTAATTGAAAATGCTCGCGCGGCTATAAAAATTCGTAAAAAGTTGACAGGAAGAGCTAATCAATACAAACTGGGATTTGACTACATTACCTTGGCCTTTCACATGAAAGGTTGGACTTACTTGGGTGGTACAACGTGGTTATCGCGAGGAGCAGCGGAACAAGAGGCAAAGGCTCTAATCAAACAAGGTGTGAAAGTGTTTGAGGATCTGAACGACGCAGGGAAATTGGCGGAAGCTATCATGACCGATGCTGTGATCATGAATGCTGGCCAAATGCAAATTCAGAGGTATCAGGAAGCTGAGAGACTGTGTGCTCATGCTTTGGGGGAGAAAAGTTTCTTGATGACGCGGATTTGTAACAATATTGGTATCTCATATGAAGAGGCGAGACACATGGACAAAGCCTATGATTACTTCCGAAAGTGGTACTTCAATTGTGTAGACGTGAGTGCATTTTATCACCTGAAAAGTTACATGAGCGCAGAATCAATACTGATCTAATAACTGCTTGTGATAGTTCTCGTATGTAAGGCTCAAATTGAGTATTATGGTTTGGTATAAATGATCATCTCAAGTTTCTATGACACGAACAGATTAAAAGTGTATATTTGCTCTCAAACGAAGTTTGTAGCAATTATATTAATGCTGCGGTCTTTTTTAATGTCATTTTTTGCTTCACTGACTTTTGTCTCACCCCTTTTACTTCTCTTTAAAAACGAGATAAACAGGTAAAACCGGGAGGTCATTGAATTCTCTTAGAGCCTTGTAGCTCACTGTTCCTCCCCTCCCCACTCCACCTCATTGCACCCGTAACCCCGAACACTCGCCCAGCACCCGAGTTAACCCCCCCCCCCCAATTTTCACCCCACCACCACCACCACCAATTAAGGAAACTAGCCTCCCTTAGCCACACAGCTAGCTACTGCCAAAGCCATGTGCTCGCCACTCGTTTGAGCGTATTCGCCCGACGTTAATTAGCTGTTTTTCTACCTTTTAATAGCCGCGTCCTCAATTCTAGGCGGCTATTATAGCGCTCCTAATTTTTTACAATTCAAAGAATTTGAATTGTATTGGGGCGCTGTCTTTTTTACGACTCGAAGAGGAGTATTGGAGAAGTCCTTTTTTTAAATCAATTTTATTGGAGTGAATTTTGAAGCGGGAAATGAAACGCGTGAAAACATTTGGAGTGATTTTGTTGCTGAACAAAATGAAGAGTGGAGCGAAAAGAGAGTGGTTTTTTGTTCATATCGCTGTTTTCTAGAGAGCGAGAAATTGAGGTGTGAAAAAAAATTCTGTAAGCGAGTGAAATTTTTTGTTCACGTGCGGCATTTTAAAGGAGTTTTTTTTTCGTTTTTTCGGTTAAGAGGTTTGGTTATGATTTTCTTTTAACTTTAGGCTGGTTTTGGCAGTGGTTTGAAGGTTTCTGGAAATTTATTTGATTTTTATGCTAATTCGGTGGTTTTTTATGTATTTTGACGATTTTTGGGCTATTTTTTTGCGATTTTTTGACTTTTGTTTTGTTTACTGTCTCAAATGGGCACTGAAAAGAGCCGTATTACTTGAGCAATTTTTAGTTTACAAGTGGCTACAGTTTTGTTGATATAAAGTTTTTTTGTTGAAAAATATGACGAAAAATGGCAAAAATTGGAACTATTTTTCTTATTTTTTCGCAGTTTTTCGTTTTTTTCTGGATTTTAGACAATTTTCTTAGCCTGTTATGTCTTGCCTATTGTTGTGCGAGCATTTGGATACCCTATTGGCTCGAAAGAATTTTTCTTTGAATTTAGGTGTTTTTGTAATATTAAAAAATTTCTAAACTTTTCCAGTTTTTTAGTCAAAGTTGTTTGTAAGAGCTTACTTTTTGGCTTATGTTTTGGCTTATTTTTTAAAAAAAATTTTATGAGTGGTTTTAGTAGGTACTAGATGTGTTGACAAAGTAATTTTGGCAGAGATAGTTAATTCGGGATCATAAGTTATGACAAAGATTAGATCAGATTTTAAATCATATTTTAATAGATTTGATTTTTTTAATTTTGGATTTACGCTTTTTGCTTTAAGATAATCCTAAATTAGTGGAGGAACATTCTGTCTGATGAGTAGTTGGATGGCATTCAAGTGGATTTCCACTTCGAGTCGTCTCCGGAATTCTTCCGGCTATGTTTTTTTTTAAGATCTGTTCACACATTTTCATGATTTTTGAAGTCAAATTGGAGTGGTGATTTTGGTCACGCCGAAACAGGAAATGGAGCGAAAAAGCGAGTGGTTTTGTGGCGTGAATTGTTTTCGCACTAATTTTAAAGTAGAGTGAGAAAATGGTGTTTGAACAAAAATTCGATTTCTCGGTAGTGGTTTTTTGTTCATATGCAATTTCACTCTGATTTTTACTGTTTTTTCAAATTTTTGGATCGGATTTTTTCTAAATGGTTTTCCCAATCCATTCACAGCTCATTCTAGGCCTTGGTTTTTTAAATTGAATTTTGATTTCTCGCTAGTGGTTTTTTTGTTCACATGCGGCATTTTGACATTGATTTTCTGTTTTCTTATTTTTTGATATGATTTTTTTAAAAATGGTTTTCTCAATTCACTCATAGTCCATTCTTGGTCTAGTTTTTCTGTTTAGTCAATGAAAATTCTTTGAATTGTACGTCAGGATTTGTCCTGCTATGTTCTTTACTTCGTCTAACAGATTTTTGTTTCGTCTTACCGTGACTTCTTGGAATTGACTTTTTCAATGACTTACCTCACTCAAAAAAATGACTTCTCAGCTCACTTATGAAACTTTAAATTTTATGAACATTTACTTAATAAAGGTCAATAGTGTGCATCTAAGTAGTGCCAAACATATGCCCTAATTCTTGAATATTGGAGTCTTGAGTTTTTGATTTTGATTATTAATTTTGGGATCTTTTCCGTTTGTGCCCCCCCAAATTTTGCACGTGCGTCTGGGGGGTGCAAATAATATGCGCCCACTAAGCTGAGGGGGGCACAAACGGAAAAGATTCTAATTTTGAAAAGCCCTATTAGGGCTTTCTCCTTATAGAGCTTATGTGTCTCATAAAAATGACTGTCCGATGCTAACCCAAAAAGTCTAGTGGTCTATTAAAGGACTGGTGGTCGATCTGTCTATTTTATTTCTATAGTTGTTAATAGCCGCCCTCATCTTCTCAGCCGGCTTTTATAGCGCTCCTATTTTTTTTACTTCGTCGAATAAAATGTTTCGCTTTACCTCATTTTGCCGCTTTTTCGACATTTTGCGTGATATATTTTTGACTTCTCTAGGCTAGTTTCTCTCTTCTCTCATTCTGCTAAAAGTGATTTTGAACATCAGCAAAGCAATTCAAAATGAACAGAGTCAGTATAAAAATTTAAGTCAGAAGTAGAAACGGGATAAACCCATAAAGCCCAATTTTAGATGCCCGCTATTTGAACGTCGTTCCTATAAGTCTTAGTTACCATCTCTAATGCTTATTGGTATTGATAGTAGCCCCTGTAGCCTCTCTCTAAGAAACAGAAGTACGTTATGTTCAACTACGAAATGCCATTAAAATAAATCGGTCTTAAAAAATGCTTTTGTACAAAAATCTTCTATTCTTTCAATCCCAATCATGCTTATTGGAATCAACGGCTGCTATTTTCTGGCAATCTACCGGGTAAGTTTTCAATTCATGTAACGCCACAAGTGTCTAGCGCGGCTATTTTCCGGCAATCTGCCGGCTATGTTTTAACATGTTGGAAATTTGTTTTGCCTGTTTTTAATTCCTCTCGAACGTAGTTTGACGCAGTTATGGTAAACATGTTGGTTTATGCTTGAGCATTTTGACTTTTCAAGTGACGTTTACCCCTTTGAATTTTTTGTTTTGCGTAATCTAAGTTTCCCTAATTCACAATTGTCACCAGTTGAACTCAAGTGGCGGCAGTTCACTACTTAAAGGCACAAAAAAGCGCCATTTTTTCATTTTTAATTTTATTAGGGTTTTAGTGGTATATAATAATCTCATATGACATCATTTGTATTAGTTACATTAGTGCTGCGCTCCTTATTAATGCAATTTTTTGCTTGACCGATTTTATGTCTGACGCTTTAATTTTTCGTCTTAAAAAACTGGAGGGCATAAGTGTCTGAGCAGCTCTTAGAGCCCTTCGTGTGCGATTCGCCGGAAATGTTTTGAAGACATAAATTCATGGTATAAAGGGCGGTTCTTAGTCCCCCAGTAGCCCCATCTACCCCTAAATACCCACCCCTGCAGATCGTTGCACTCGTAACCCAGCGCTTGACCCTCCCCATCTGGCTATGTTTTTTTTGTTAAACAAGTCTCGATTTTCACTTCGTACTTCTGACGTACCTCAATAACTGTTATTTGCTCTCGTAGAGAAGCAATTTTTGTAAACGTGTGTCATGCAAAATTTTTGCTTGACCGTTTTGATTTTTCGAGTGACTTTTACGCCCTTGACTTTTTGCGTTTCGCGTGATTTAAAGTTCTCTTTATCTTAATTTCAAGCATCTGAACTCAATTGGCGGCAATTTAATACTAAAAGTCAAATAAAAAGTGCGCCGAAACTGATGCCATTTTTCAATTTAATTCTTAGTAGAGGTATATGTAAACCTCTGTGGTTATTTGGAGCCCACTATTGAACTTCTTAGTCCCATTTACTCTCCCCCGCCCCCCGACTAAAGCAGGCTGCAATTGATTAGAGCTCCCACTAGTCGTTCGAGAGCAATTCTTCCGACGTGAAGTCGGTTGTTTAATGTTATACTCGGTTCTCTCAGTCACCTCAGATTGCTTTAGTGGCTATCTAGTAAAGCTGCAAAAGTTTCTCTAAATTTGAATTTTAATAACTACGAGCTTGAGCAAAATATTTTGCAGCCATTGGACTACTTATTTTTTCCCCTTCATACCAGATTGCTAAAATTTGTTTTTTCCATGACTTATGGAGTTGTAAAGAGGTGAAAGTCACATCACATACTTTTGTGATTATTGAATTGGATGTTTATATTTTTCGTACTATTGGTTTCAGTGACTTGGATAACTTTTTTTTCAGAATATGCTCAAGTTTTCAGTTTTTCATTAATTCAATGACTGAGGCTAAAAGATAATTATTAGCGGCCGTCAGACTCTCAACGGCTATTATTTAGGCGCTCTCTTTTTTACAATTCAAAGAATTTGAATTGTATTGGGCGCTGTCTTAAGATCTGTTCACACATTTTCATAATTTTTGAAGTCAAATTGGTCACTCCGAAACAGGAAGCGGAGCGGAAATGCAAAATTTTTTCTCTCTAATCTCTCTAGTGGTTTTTTGTTCAAATGCGGCAATTTGTTTTTCGATTTATTGCCCTCAAACGAAGTTTGTAGCAATTATATTAGTCATGTCGGTCTTTTATGCGATTCGCGTGACCAATTTTTCGTCTGACGCATTTGACTTTTCGTCCTCAAAATGAGATAAACAGGTAGCGCCCAGCGGGAATTAGGTGCTCTTAGAGCTTCTCAGCTCATTAGTCTTCAATTACGCGATCCACAGACTGTTCTGGAGTTTTGTACTTATGGTGCGAAGGGCTGTTCTTAGTGATTGACCCCCCGTCCCCGCTGTTGCCACCCCATCAGCCCCACGTTGCCCCCCCCGCTGCGCTTAATAAAGCCCCTCCAATTAAGCTAAAGATAGCCTTACTAAACCGTGCCGAGGTACTGACGAAGCCAACCGCTCGCCGGTCGTTTGAGAGCAATTCCCCTGACGTTAGTCTGTTGTTTTTACTGTTCTTTCATTTTTTGGAGCGGATTTTTTCTTAAATGGTTTTCCAAATCCATTCATAGTTCATTCTTGGTCTAGTTTTTTGTTTCAACCAAACTTCTCTTCCTCGCTAGTGGTTTTTTGTTCACATGCGGCTTCGACATTGATTTTCTTTTACTTTTTTGATCTGATTTTTTCGGAAATGGTTTTCCCAATTCACTCAGAGTCCGTTCTAGTTAGGCTTCTGACTTACTTCACTCACTGTTTCAACTTGATGGATTTTAAATTCTTTCACGTTTTGAATTACGCAATGTAGTGAATACAGTCAAAGTCAAAAGAACAAAATCAAAAGCGACGGGATCAACATATATAGCCCGGTCATTAAGTCATAATGCATTAGGTTGTCAAACTTCCTTAAAGCGATTGCTAGCTGGCATTAATATTATGCTTAATAGCCTTCAGTTTTGAGGCTGAATTAAGTGTAATTTTAGAATCTAACCGAATATGCAGATTTTGCTCACCGATATAAACACTTTACACTTAGAAAAGTTCTGTCAATTTCTCTTATTTCTTCTGTTTCAATCCCAATGTGCGTCAAGCTGGTCAACGGCGGATTTTTTCGGAAAATTTACACGCTATGTTTCACATTTGCAATAGTGAGTAGTTTTTGATCAAATAAAGCTTTTGTTTGATTTCAATAACTTAAACTCTCTTATTTCAATGAACTTGTCAGTTTTGTAATTTTTTGCCTACAATTGGTATAGTTTAAGAGCAATTGGTCCGACGTTAGTCGGTTGTGTTAAAGGTTTGTTTGTTTTGTCTGTTTGTGTTCTTTGCTTTTAAACCATACATTGGGTTTAATATTTTGAGGTGCTTTGCACCTGGTTGCTGTTTTGTGTTAAATCCTGAGAATCCTTGGGGATCAGAGTAGGCTCTGAGGACTTCATTTTTCAGGTGTTTGGCGCCACACATCCAAAGACCAAAAAGGCATATGATGTGCTACATGAACCAGCTTACGTGCGAATTGCAAATCGCAGGGGTGACGAAGTGCCAGAGTAAGTTGAATGTTCTGAAAATCATACAACTTTTTGCTTGCTTCAATTTAAACGTATTTAGAAATTTTTATTCGGATTACAATTTTACAAAATGCCGTCATTTTTTTAAAGCTATTGAAAATCTCTCAGATCAACCAATGCGCATTTCTTTATCAATGAAATTTATCGAAAAAAGTGACAAAGTGAACCAAAAGCCCCCCGACGAAATGCTCTCAACAAAAGAATGTGGCGGTTTAGCTAATTCTAACTTAATTTAACCCAATTTTATTATTTCAACTTAGTTATTTCATGTTATCATTGAGAAATTAATTCAAGTATCTTGTATAAAATTCTAATTAAGAAACAGCGTGTTCGGTTTTTCCATTACTGGGTCGTTGTTTTTGCGTCGTTATGTGTACTGAAATCGGTTTCTTGATTTCAATATTTCACCCTCAAAATTAACTGAATGTACATTTTGTGCACAGGTACGCTTTCGAAGAGAACGTTGACGACATCCCAACAATGAACCAAAACAACCAGCAGGAGAATCAGAATCAACTAGTCAACACTCAAGAACCGGACACGGAAGAGGAGTCGGATGTCGAGGATTCAGAACCGGAAGAGGAGGAGGAAGACGAGGAGCCAGAGGATGCCGAGAACGACGGGGACTACAGGGACTCTGAAGACTCGGATTCACCTGCGTACGATCCGGAATCACCTGTAGACGATGAAGCAGTGAACATGAATGCATTAATTCAGCAGCCCGGCTTGCAGACTCCATCCCAGAGTGGACAAGGCGATGATAGCGAGGAAGTTGCGGACAGCTTGGCTGACATGATTCTGGAGGATCCTGACAATAACCCAAACATTCAGTTCAATGACCAGATGGGACTGGATGACAATGCCGATAATGCTGAAGCCTAAGATGAGTTGGATATTCCAGAAGGTTCGCAATGAGCTTCCTACACCCCAGATTACAATGAGCCAACTGACATAGAACCGAAACGACGATTGGGAGATTATTATGCCAGACTGTGAACCATATCAGTGTGTCTTATCTTATCAGCCTCGTGCTGCTAGTATTTACGTCTCTTTCTCTCCTTTCATCTCTCTTGTTCACACAACACCACTTATCATCAAATTGTTTGGATGTCAAATTTCACTCAAAGCTAGTGGTCCACAGAGTGCCTGATAAGTTTCAAAGCATGACCTATAGCTCAATAACCAGCTTGATAGATTCACAATTTCTTAGTTCATGACTAATAGCTCTGTCACATGGCTTGCATTAGCTGTCCTAGAAAGTATAAATGTAAAATAATCATAGAATTCAACAAACTATTCTTCATTAGTAGATTTCTGATGCGAAATTTTGTGTGCTTGTGTAAATATCTCTGCCAAATTTATTAGGTAAATAAATATGTCGAAATTTATCTTTCTTCTAGTAAATGAAACGTAAGATGAGCTGTTGAGTTAGACTACGCTTGACTGATTTTCGTTTGACCGATTTTTCCATTTTTCCTCTGACCCTCTTGACTTTTCGACCTCAAAAACGATGAACAGGTAACGTCCCCCCCCCCTCCACCTGCTGGCGCTTCCCCTTCATGTCACCCCACTCCCCCTCCCCTTTTTACCCATCCCTCCGCGGCAGCCCCCTTTCACCCCATGCACAGCATTCCCTGTAGCCCAGCGAGCTCGACCAAAGCTAGCCTCCCTAAACCTAACTAGCTATTAACGACACCAACCGCTCTCCAGTTGTTGAGAGCAATTTGCCCAACGTTAGTCGGTTAAGTTCTTGGCTTGAGCGCTTTTTTGTTGAAACGATTTTACGTTTCTTCTAGAGGAACAACAACTGGTAAAGACAGAAGGAAGCAAGTCACTGTTAGTTTTAGTCGTCTATGGTTATGCACCACCTACACTGCTGAGGTATAAGTTCATAGCCTGAAGGACAATTTTGAGTGGTTTCTACCGAGCCCTCCCCTCCTCCCGCTTTTTGTCCCCTCATGCCCGTGGAAGCTCCTTTTCCTATACTTACTACACACAAGCTTAAAACAAAGTCTACCCCCAGGTCTGTTGTATGAAAGCAAATCGGCCGACTTCATTAGGTTTTAGTTAAGTTTTAAGCCTAATTAATTGCTCTCGACCGAAGTTCGGAGCAATTATTGGAAACGTGTCTTTTTATGCAATTTTTTTTACGCCTGAACGTTTTTTTCTAGAACATTCTTTGACTACTTAGCTGAGTTTTTCGCGATCAATTTCATGTGTGTCTTTTTTAATAGCCGCACAGCGATAGCTGGGGCTATTATTGGCTGTCTCTTGTTTTTTTTTCAATTCAAAGAATTTGAATTGTATTGGGGCGCTGTCTTTTTTTACGACTCGAAGAGGAGTATTGGAGAAGTCCTTTTTTTAATCAATTTTATTGGAGTGATTTTTGAAGCGGGAAATGAAACGCGTGAAAAAATTTGGAGTGATTTTGGTGCTGAACAAAAGTGAAGAGCGGAGCGAACAGAGAGTGGTTTTTGTTCATACCGCTGTTTTTGAGAGAGCGAGAAATTGATGTGTGAAAAAATTTTCAAATTTTCTCTAAGCGAGCGAATTTTTTTGTTCACGTGCGGCATTTTAAAGCAGTTTTTTTTCATTTGTTTTCGTTAAGAGATTTGGTTATGATTTTGTTTCAATTTTAGGCTGGTTTTGGTAGTGGTTTGAAGGTTTCTGGAAATTCATATGAATTTTATGATAATTCGGTGGTTTTTAATGTATTTTGCTGATTTTCGGGCTCATTTTTGCGTTTTTTTGACGATTATTTTGTTTTACTGGCTCAAATGGGTATTGAACAATTTGGTTGAGAAATATGACAAAAAAATTGCGAAAATTGGAACTATTTTTCTTAATTTTTTGCAGTTATTCGTTTTTTTTCTGTTTTTAGCTAAGTTTCTTTGCCTATTATGAATTGCCTATTGTTTTGCGAGCATCTGAATACCCTATTGGCTGAAGCGAATTTTTCTTTGGATTTATATGTTTTTTGAAATATTAAAAAAATAGTAACTTTTTCCAGTTTTTCAGTAAAAGTTGTTTTTGAGCTTTTTTTTCATAATTTAGCCTAAAGAATTTTTTCAAAATTGAAATAAGTGGTTTTTGTAAGTACTAGTTGGTATGATGAAGTTATTTTGGCAGCGATAGTTTTTTTCGGGATCTTTTTTATGTAACAGATTTGATTTTATTGTTTTTACTTTTTTGTTTCATGACTTTGTTTCAAGATGGTCATAAATTAGTGAGGGCATGTTTTGTTTGATAAGTAGTTGGATGGCGTTTGAATGGATTTTCACTTCGAGTCGTTTCCGGAATTCTTGAAGGATAGCTGGGGCTATTATTGGCCTTCTCTTGGTTTTTTACAATTCAAAGAATTTGAATTGTATTGGGGCGCTGTCTTTTTTTTTAAGATCTGTTCACACATTTTCATGATTTTTGAAGTCAAATTGGAGTAGTGGTTTTGGTCACGCCGAAACAAGAAGTGGAGCGAAAAAGCGAGTGGTTTTGCGGCGTGAAATTTTTTTGCTCTAATTTTAAAGTAGAGTGAGAAAGCGGTGTTTGAACAAAAATTCGCTTTCTCGCTAGTGGTTTTTTGTTTACATGCGGCCATTTCACTTCGATTTTTACTGTTTTTTCGATTTTTTGGATCGGATTTTTTTCTAAATGGTTTTCCCAATCCATTCATAGTCCGTTCTAGGTCTAGTTTTCTGTTTAGTCAATGAAAATTCTTTGAATTGTACGTCAGGACTTGTCCTGCTATGTTTTATTTCGTCGTCATGATTTTTGTTACGACCATATGATGTCACAGCCACTTTTGTTCATTCGTTCATGCAATTTTAACTGAATTGCATGTGTGACGTCATTTTTTGCTCTTAGTGTAGCGAGTTTTTTTTCATGAGCGTGATTAAATTTTTGGTCACATTTGACTTACCTCACTCTCAAAAATGACTTCCTCACTTTGAAATTGACTTTTTTTTTACTTTAATTCAAGGAGATAAGGTCAAATGGGTGTGTGTCACTCTAAATGAAGGTTATTTGAGATCAGCTAATGGAGGCAGCAATAACTTATACAGATTTTTAATCAAAATATAACAGATCACCCTTCAATGAAAAGACAAATTTTTTTGGTCTGTCCTTTTACTGTTTTTTTTTTAGACTGCCGATATACAAATCTATTGCGGCTATTTTCTGGCAATCTGCCAGCTATGTTATGCAATTTTTTTTTCACGCCTGAACGTTTTTTCTAGAACATTGTTTGACTACTTAGCTTAGCTGAGTTTTTGCGCTCAATTTCAAGTGGTCTGAATTCTTCTCGCTCCGAAAGGAAAGGAACTTTGTTGCTAAAATAAAAGGGCCTCCTGGTAGCCGAGATATTTACAGTCGAAAAGCCAACCTATGGTCCGTATTTGTCGAGCAATTCGTCCGGCTGTAGTCGCTTCGTATTTGTATTAAAACATCAAACTGCTTCTCGTTTTGGCTTTTTTCACTGTTTGCATTCAGGATTGAAAAACGTGACGACGGAATGTGGCAGGAAAATGTTTCGGAAATTTATAAGAAATTGTTTCATCTATTAGGCTCTCTTGATTGCTTAGAATAGGGCGAATTTAGTTAACTGCTTGCTGTACGGTGTAGGTTCCTTGCTAATACAATGCGGAGCTACAAAAGCAAGCTATACACAGCAAGCTATTTAGCTGTGTGCCTGGACTCCTCCGAGTTTATTAAGATTTTTTTAAAACCTGGTGATCTGATTACTTTTCTTCCTGCATAGCTTTGCACAATTCGTCTTTTATCGGAAAAGTTGTGGTTTATTCGGCACGGAACGAACTTGGTGGCACAGTTTTTGGGGACCTTGTTTTTGTCAGCTCTTCAATAAAATTTTTAGCAATTATTTTAAAGTCAATTTTTGAAATCGTAATTTGCGTTGTTATTTTAATTACACGGCAGCAGTAATGTGAGTTAAAAAAAAGAGTTCAAGAAATCGTAATTGGTGGTTGAGTCCCTCAGTGGGTACCTAAAATTGTTGTGGCCTTGTCAACAATTTTGGATGCTATTTTTAATTGTTTTAAATTCTCATTTCATTTCTTAGTAGCTGCGATAGCTGAGGGAAATTATTTGGACTTCTATGGGTTTTTCGTCTTCGAGATTTTTGTTACCACCATATGACGTCATTCATTTCAAATCTGCCTTTTGGCCATTCATGCAGTTTTCACAAAATTTGGTTCGTGGACTTCTTGTTTCTTCTTGGATCGAAATGCTTTTTTGTTCATGTGCCCGATTAGTTTTTTATCGCACGTTACTAACCTTTCCATTCTTCTCTCTCAAATTTATTTTTGCCTACAATAATTAGAGATCTATATCTATGAACTGAGTGTATGTCGCCCTAATTGAACACTATTTGAGGGCAGCTAATAGAGACAACACGTATGTTATAAAGTTTCTTCTAAATCCTTTTTAAACAATCCCATCAATTAGTATAAAGAAACTGAAAATTTCAGAGATGTTAAGAACTGTTTAGTCTTATTTTGACCCTGTAGATCTACGAAGCGATCGCACCTATTTTCTGGAACTCTGTCAGCGATCTTTTATTTAGTTCCAAACTTGGTTTGATTTTTAATAACGCTTCTTTAGTGCTGTTTAGTGCCTGCTTTTTCAAGTTTTGAAAATGGTGTGGCTTCTTTTAAGTGGATGATACGTAGGATTGATTTAAAATTTGGGAGGCTTTCTTGGGAGGAAGTTTTTACAAAGACTCTTAATAGATGGTGTGTCTAAAAGGAACTGAGAAATAGGAGCAACGTTTTGCTACATATTCTGATGTTTGGTCTTCTATTACGTTTGGTAGGCAATTGTTTTGCTACGTCCATGTAATCAACACAAAAAAATTGTGCGTGGAATTTATTCTTTGAATGTTTTCGTTTTAAATTTATTTTCGTCGATTCTCGGGGTGCATTGGGTTATGTAGTCGGCTTGATATGATAGCTAAGTGGAAAATGCTTCTGTCGAGAACTGCGGAGGTCGGGGTTCGAGTCCCTCCCTGGTCAGTTGTTTGCACTCAGAGAAAGATTTATCTAAGCCACAAACCCTGAATTAAATTACCCAGCTTGTCGTTCGAGAGCAATTTCTCCGATGTTGGTCGGTTTATGTTTCGGATATCTCATAAAATATTGACCGGAATTCTTACCGTGGTCGCAAATTTTGTCTCCTTAGAAAATTTAAAAGGTGTCTCGTGTATCTCGTCGATATCTCAGGGGTTTTCATGTCTCCTTAATTGAAATTTTATGTAGAGGATTTGAAGCATGCTTTTTTGTTTCCGAAGTAGCTTATTTTAGTGGGTTGGGATCATTTTGTGCGAACGATTATGACCGAGCCTCCTTGTTTGAAAACTTTACTTCAAGTTCAATTTTATTATTGAAAATGAAGGAATGCTGGATTGAGCGGAAAAAATTTGGACATTTTAATTGCAGAGAGCTGCGAGTCGTGTGTAGATAGATCGACTGAAATACCTATGGCTAACGTTTATAACCGCTGACGTCTATGTAGTGAGTCGTTAAACATTGTTTCAACTCACTTAGGGCATCTTCAAATTTTATTTAGATTCTTACGCTCGATATTATGAAATAGTCAAGATTGGTTCACAATCTAATCTCTTGATCTATGCTTCGTTTTAGATAGAATTATGGGCTGGATGTCAGATGGAATTGTTGTTTTGTGCACTGAATTGCTTTTCTTTGTATTTGGTTGGGTCTATAGCATGCGCAAGTTCTTTCGGGACTACGAAATTCATCACCTGTCCGTGCAGTTAGTGTTTGCAACAGTTTTTACTTTATCTTGCACTCTTCTAGAGCTGATTATCTTCGAGATTCTTGGCTGGCTCGAACAAAATTCAAGATATTTTCACTGGAACCTGCACCTTTATCTTATGCTTTTCCTTCTGATTGTTTTAGTTCCCTTATATTTGTGCTATTTTATTTGCCAAAATTTCTGCTTCAAGGGTTGCAGTAGGACATTAATTAGATGTGGTGCTGTCATGCTCTGGTTTTTCTTCCTTTATGGCTTTTGGAAGTTGGGTGACCCTTTTCCAATTATATCCGCGGAGTTCAGACTTCTTTCTATTGAACAGGGTGTCAGTCGGATCGGAATTATTGGTGTTACAGTTATGGCTATTTTATCTGGTTTTGGAGCAGTTAACTATCCATACACATCAATGGCAATTTTCATGCGGTATGTCTCAGAAGGCGATATCAAAACTGCAGAAAGAAGACTTCTCCAAAGCCTAGACTCAACATTGACCAAAAAGAAGAGAATTTTGTTTGCGCAACAAGAAATGAAGCCAATGTTAATGGGATCCAGTTCGGGTCAGTCGAACAAATTTTGGAGATTTTTCAATGGGAGTCCGACGCGATTCCAGCACAATGATCATATAATGTCAGTAGAGAATCTGAAGACACTTAAGAAGGAAGCATCTGCGTCTGAAGAATTGAACAAGCAGTTATTTCTGGAAGTTGTCGACTTGCACGCTGTCAAAGATCGAATTGAGTTCAGCAAAACGTTTCAAGGAAAATATTTCAACTGTTTGGGTTATATTTTCTCGCTGTACTGCATGTGGAAAATATTTATATGTACCGTGAACATTCTTTTCAACAGAGTTGGAAAAGTGGACCCAATCACAAGAGGGTTTGACATATTAGCCCACTACCTTGGGTTTAACTTGGACGTTCGGTTCTGGTCCCAACAGGTTTCCTTCTTCGTGGTAGGGATCCTGGTCATAACATCTATCAGAGGTCTTCTGCTAACATTGACAAAGATATTCTACGCCGTATCGAGTAGCAAAAGCTCTGATGTAATCATGCTATTGCTCTCAGAGATTATAGGCATGTATTTTATCTCAATGGTGCTTCTAATGAGAATGAATGTGCCTGAGCAGTACAGACTTATCATAACTGAAGTATTGGGTAAACTACAGTTCAATTTCTACCATAGGTGGTTTGATGTCATTTTCTTAGTTAGTGCTTTGTCCACTATTGGCCTGCTTTATATAGTCAGGCAAAATGCACCCTAGTTGGTTTGGTGACATATCAGATAGCCGAAATTTTTTTAAGCGTACCAAGAAACTGAATTTACATGCACTAGCGAGTGAAAAGTTGCTGAGATTTAAATTGTTTGTTTCGTGATCCTTTGATCTGAATTCACAAAAAACCAACCTATCAATAATTGGATCTATTCTGTTTTGGCTCCCAGCTTAGTGACCATAAATCATTTATGGCCCCCAGGTGCACGTGCTATTTTCTTACATAGTAACGTGCTATATAACAACATATAATTTGTTACTGGGGGTCATGAAAAGCACTTGGGGGGGGGGGGGGGGGGGGGGGGGGGACAGAAATTTAATTATTTGATTATTTTTTTTGATATTTTGGCTATTTGAGTGCCCACTGCGTTTGTTTTTATCTCAATATTTAAGTGCTCCAATTAATTATTCGTATTCCCTTGTTTTCAGAAAAGTATGATATTATAGTATTGAAAATTGAATTCAATTTTGAAGTTACAAATGATTTCAACTTTGAGCAATTGACTTGGAGGAACTTTCCAGTTTTGGAAATGAGGAAACTGCATAGAAAACTTCACCTTTCATTGCACGTGTGATGAACATGAACGGTTGCAATCGGCACTAAGCCGAGGTGTTGAATAATTTGAAGATGTCGATAACAACCGTGTGTTAATGTTTATAATCAACTCTCGTTGCGATAAAACAGATTTGGTCGTAATGATGCGAAGAATAAAGGAAAAGATTAATCTCCATTGGGATTAATAGTTTAAAATTCAATTTAGCAAACCTTCTTTGCGATAAAAGTTATTTGCATATTTTTTGATGAAATAACTTAGGGTCTTTCCCATTATAGCCCCCCCCCCAGCTTTGTGGTCAGATAACCTATAGCCCCCCAATCATGGTAAATATACCATAATGGGGGGGGGGGGCTATATTTTCATTGTGACGCTATAATGGGAAAGACCCATTACTTTTTATGACCCGATGAAGATAACTAGAATGTAAAAGTGGTGACTTTAACAAGCTATTGCACTACTTAAGCCACCCTTTTTTATCGCGAAGAGAGTTGAATAAGAGGATAACTGCTATCGCCTTCTCGAAGTAAATCAACAACGGGGTTTTGCGAATAACAACCGTTTTCATTTGCAATAATTTAGCAGTTCTGTTTTACATCCGTAGCCAATTTGAGCCATTTGCGCCTAATCCTTGCGTTTTTACTGCTGTCGGATTTTTGAACTCAGTGTTAATGCCCAGAGTTTTAATACATACAGACAGACAATACCTTTTTACTTTAAAACAACGTGTTCAGACAATGTTTCGATTTTGGCTACCATTATGAAGCTTTCGGTTGAATTTGGTTTATTCAAATAATGTTGTTTTCGATAGAAAGATCTATAGCCGAAATGTTTATGTTTCTTATGTTGTAACCGCAATCTTTTTGACATTCGTACAATTTGTTTTTCGTGACCAATTACATGACCTTCATTTTGGTTGAGCTCACAATTCATGCTATTGCTCGTAAAATTATTTGTTTTTTTTTCCTGCTCTTGTAAGGGACTGATGTTTAATAGTACCAGTAATCCTTTGAGGCGATAATGTGTGTTTAATTAGGCAGGAGTAATTTTAATAAGCGAAGCGACGGAAAAAATCTCTCAATACCTTTTTCAGTTTTACGCCAAGTGCATTTCAAATCTTTTACAGTTCTCTATTTTTGGTAAAATTTTTTGAAATTATTTCTTGAAATAAGCAAATAGCGGTCATCGTCCTAGTCTAGAAAATTGTTCCGAGTTATCATTGCTGAGTTAGCAAAACGCAATCATTAATGGCATGATGGTTTGGTGGCACAATGGAGAAATAGTGGAATAGAAACAAGAAGGAAAGAAGTAAACTTTTTTTCATATCTATAGCAATACCTTTAAAAAGAAACAAGATGGTAAAGCTCCCCAATTTTTGCAATTCTTGCAACAAATTGTTTTTATGTCAGTTTTCTTCACAATATCCCAAATTCCAACGTCAATGGGATCAATTATTTTTTCATTTAAGATGTATTTAAGCATTGTAATCTTTAAGCAAGAAATGGGGTCGCGGTATTGCTATAGATGTGAAAAAAAGTTTACTGCCTCCTGGATAGGTATTTTTAGCCAATATTTGACCAGATCGCTGCTCAAGACTATGATAGATTTCTAAAGAGCCATTTAATTTAGCCATTTCAAAGTTTCTTACCTGTGTTGGAAAAAAACAATTTTGTATGAAATAGATTTTCACAGATTTTGGTTCATTGGTTTTGTCTGCATAATTATAGGATAACTGATATGCTCATTGTCCAAATATTCATGGTGGCAGTTTCTGAGATATAAAATGAAGTAATTAAAAATTTCATTACGTGGACAATGTGTTCGAAGTTGTTGAGCGTGTAATTAGCCTAACCTTTATTGCCCGAATTTTATTATTAATTACTTGAGACCAAATTCAAAGACTTAATTCTTGTGAACAGTACTGTGAGTTATTTCAAAACAACGAGTTGTCTTCCTTATCCACAGATAGTGCCGAGAGGGACATTTTTGAAGTTAATCACCAATTGGAATTTCTTTCATTTTGGTAATTAGATGCTGTATCAGTGGAAAAGGGGTAATTTTATGCAAAGTTGAACTAAATCAGCCTGATGTCACACGTTTTCAACTCTGCTTACAACTCTTATCCTAAAACATTGGCCGTGAAAAAGCCCAGCAGAATCGAATGTGTATTCGATTTTTGAACATTGCTCACGTAATGTTATCAACTCTAAAATTTTGAAATGAAATTTTCATTTTTTTCAGTCTTGATAAGAATTGTTAACCCAGCCCAGCTGTGAGTTTCAAAATGTTTATATAATGGTTTCTTTATGATCATTATCAACAAAGAAGGATTCTCGAAAATTTGAAAAAAAAACGGCGACATTTAAATATTTTAAAAACCTGGGATTTGTATTTAGGATGAGACAAGATTCCATTATGCACGTTTTCGGCGGCCCGTTGTGAGTGATTCGCTCAATTTTGTTCAACTGGTTCTATTAATTTACTATTGTTAAACAGATCAATTGTGAAGCTGTTCCTGAAACCGACCTACCGATTGAGTTCATTTGATAACTTTTAATTACAATAGGTATAATTATTTTGTACCATTTACAACTAGTGGCAGAATTATTTCTTAATCAAAAGCTGATTTTGTCTTTGGTATTGATTATCGGTGTACATTGACTGTGAGGCTAAAGAATGTTGTAATAGACCGATTATTTTAACTTATATTGTCTATTATCTTCTCGTATCATTACGGTTATTTTTTGCGGTTACTCAGCTTTGCATCAAATAAAAATAATTTTGCACTGTTAGTTTATATCAGACTCGAGAAGTTGAAAGTAAAAGCGTGCTGCTTTTAGTTTTCGGTTTTCGATCTAATCGGTTATTGATAGCTGCGATACCAATAGCACAGTGCTTTTTTAATTGTCATTGACTCATTGCTAGACACTGTCTCTTCCGAAATCTTGTCTTGCAGATGGCAATGTGCAATGATTAAGATTCCATCTGAGTGAACAATGGCAGCTTCATCTAATGGTGTCGGAGATCACTACGTCGCGTGGGAGGAAGCCATCCCTTTTGATGGAGATGACACTGAAATGGCAGAGGGAATCGGAGGAAGTGGTAATGTGATAGAACGGGCAATCGCAATTGGGAAGTTGATGCCAGAACGAACTCTGACAAGACATGGACAATACGAAGGCATCGACTATTGGCACAAATATGCGGATTTGTTCGACCAGGCATTCAAAATGCTCCCAAAGAAACACCCCCAGTTATATAAGTGAGTCTTGTTTGTTCCTGTTTTTTGTCGGAAAGTTCTTACTGGCTTAGAACTTCAGGTTCTTTTGTGTAATGGCTACCGCATTTATTGTTGTGCAGAAGTTTCTTTTTGCCAGCTTACCAAATAGAAGTCTAAATTCCAATGTTAAAGTAAATGCCTCCTTACGTGACATATACTTATCTGAAGTACTATATTGATTAGCTTGTGACATCTTTTCAGCGAGTCTATTTTTCAGCTTGATCATCAACTTAATTTTGAAACTGATTAAATTGAAGCTTTGTAGCTTTGTTTCCACAGGTACAACGATGATTTCAAGCAGCGTTACATCAGCCCGCAATTTCTGAGCGCAGTTGAGCAGTTGCGTAAAAAGGCGAAAGAGGCAGAGGAGGGGGCGGAGGTGGATGAAAGTGAGGTGCGGTCAATGCTGAGTGAACTGACTGAAGTAAAAGGTGTTTACGAATTGGCAGGGTGAGTTGGAACAGAGCCATTCTCTTATCAAAATAGTAATCTGCCGCCCTTAACATTTTTTGTATGACTTTCGTGCTATGTATATTCCGAAAAGTATCTGGCTGTTTTGACATTGACGAAATCAGTGTCATGGATATTGAAACAGAAATTTAAGTTGTAAGTAAAAATTAGTAGCCGAAAAATGGGAATTGACTTCGCCGAAATTTTTGCGTGAATCAGTACCTCTTCGGGAGAAGGTACAAAGAGCCTTGAATTAATATTACTATAATATGTTCACCGTGCCTCAATGCTACACTTTAATTTGTTCTTGTCTATCGAACAGAAAGCAACTTACGGAAACAAATAAAAAGCAGACTTAAAATTTATGAGCGTTGGTGTCCTTCAAGGCTCCTTGTTAAGTCCTCTTAAGGGTAAGGTTCGTTTAATGATTTGCCTAATGTTTGGAGAAGTAACAAAATTTGTCTCTGAAAACCATCCATCACTTATGGCGTCGGGTCTGAATGCGAAATCAAAATTACAAATTGGGGTCAATAACTTTCATAATTGTCGCATGCAAAATAAACTAAGCATAACATAATCTTCAGAGACAGAAATAATAAAATTTGTTAGACAATCTTGAGCAAATTTTATGCCTCCTCTTATTCTAAAAAGTACAAATTGTTTTAATTATCTAAGCTTGCTTATTGACTCTTGGTTGACCTTTATTGATCACGTAATTTATGTATGCTTAAAAGCCTCGAAATTTCCGCAATCTTCTATCGCATTCGAGAATATATGAGCCTAATATGCTGTTACTCCATAATGCTTGTGCCCAGTCTTACATTAATTATGAAATAGAGGTATATGATAATGACTCCAAACGAACCCTTTGGCCTATTTTTTGCCCCAAAAATTCTCAGAACAGTTTTATTCTTGAAAATATGACTCAGTTGGAGCGGTTTAATGAGAACTGAAGTTTTCAGATAAATATGAATTGAATTTAATGCAAACCATTAAGCAGGTAATATCCGAAATCAGGAGGAGGAGGAGGACTGTTGACAACATAGACATTGAATCACAAAGCGTATCAAACACTCGAAGTGCGGCTCGAATTCGATTTCCCCCGATATCGATCGTCAGAATCATTGAAGATGGAGCAATGAAAAACGGAAAAATTAAAGCATTTAGTTATCTTGCTCTCAATGGGCTGATTGAATTAAGAGAGATTAAAAATATGTCGAGGTCAAAATTATGTCGAGATATAAGATATGTCTACCCACAAAATACAAAATGTTTTAGCAAAGCTCAAGTTCAATTTCAAATTGTTTTACTGATAGCCGACTTCGTACTAGTTGAATAATGAAAATGTCTTTCGCCAGGTCAAAAGGTTTTGTGAAAAATGAACTGAACGGCTAGCAACCTAACCTTATTAGAAATATATTATGTAATTTTTGTAGTTTCATTTTATTTTTTATTATTCTCTGTTTTTCGAGAACAAGATATAGCATGGCTTTAATTGGTCTCTTCGTGGTTTTTAAAGCATCTATTTACGCCAAGCACGTTTAGTTGGTCATTTGGTTCTTGAGCTAAATTGCATGCGCGATGTGTTTTTTGCTCTTTTGTCGCTTGTTTTATTGAGGTTTCGATCCTGCTCGTCTTAACTTAATCTAGGAAGAAACGTGTGGATTGGTCTGTGCTATTATTTGATCTTGCTAATTTTCGTAGTGTTATTATATGAGATTCCTCAAGTCCTGATGAAAGGAGCTTGTACTCTGCATCCTGTTCAATCTTGTCTAAGTTTTTCAGTTCTTAGGTATTTTTCAGCTTCATAGTACAAGCGTTCGGCTATTTGCAATTTCGATTATCTAATTTCATAGATGGTTGCCACAACTGGTTGAACAGTCGTTTAATTGCTCTCTCAGACGACGTTTGAAACAATTATTGTAAACTTCTGTTTTTATGCAAAATTGTCGCTTGACCGTTGTTCCGCTTTTGTTCTAGATTATTTTTTTTGCTCTCTAGTTACTTTTTCATGGTTTATATGGTGATTTTACTGAATCTGAATTGCGCTCATTCCCAAAGTAAGTGTGATGCTATTATAAAGGTTATTGTAATTGCGTCAACAAAGCAGGTGCAAGTGATTTGGAAAGGCTTTAGACTGTAATCCGGGAAGTTGGGGTCCGAACCCCTCCCCTGTCGTTTTCTTCTGCATCCATTAAGTTTAAGTTATCTAGGTTTCCACCCTTGAAAATAAATGACCCGCCTATTGTGTGCAGTTCGTCTGACATTAGTCGGTTTATGTTTCTGATTATAGGTGCGAAATTTAAGCTGAGCGTTTCTTTAGTTTACTAGGGTTTTTCTTTCTATTTCGTCGTTTCTTTTTCGTTTCGTATTTTGTGGCGTCGCACAGCTTATGTGCTTGATGTCATTTGTTAGGATTATCACGAGTTCTTTGTTGAATCGCGTGATAAGTTGTTTGGTAATAAATGACTTACCGGCTCCTAGAAATGACTGTGACGTCGCTTCACGTTATTCTATATCCCTTCATGGTCAATAAAGAGCAGCTGTGTAATGAAGGTTGGGGAAATTTTGATTTAGAGATTGAAATAAAAAAAAAGATTTTTAGTTTTAAAATTACAAAACTTTTAATCTTTTGATAGTTTTTATGTTTGCAATGAAAACACTCCATCGGTTCAAAACCTGTCGCTATTTATTTTCTGCGGCATTTAGAATTTATTTGGTAGCTATTTCAGCAATATGCCGGCTATCTTTTGTCAAACTTTTGTTCTGACCCCCCTTTTAGTGGGGGACAGGAACTGAAACATATACCCAAATGGGTTTTTTTGTTCAGTCAATTTGCGCCGATCGATATATTCATCATAGAGAGTTGTGATTGGTATCATTAGAAAGCCCGCCCAGCTTAGAATACGGAATTGAAAAGATTTTTTTGACAATAGTTTTTTAGAGGAGTTATCGAAGTCCAAAGTTTTGTGAAAATTCGTCCGTTTTTGTTCACAAATTCCGGAATATCGCTCAAAATTTTCAAAAATTTTGATGAAATATGTGAAAATTGTTATTTTTAGTGTTATTAGTTTTAATTTAAAAATAATGGAGAGTATCTGAAATGATTGGTTCTTGTGTTTGGCTAGAATTCATGATAAATTATTCAAAATTCACTTTTATATCAAAAATTTCCTTTTTGACTTTTTCATCAAAAATGGCATCAACTGCATTTTCAGCTTACTTTGTTTAAAATAGACGAAAGTAGAAACCTAAAAACTGCTGACACAATATCCCTAAACCCCAGAACAGGGCTAGTGTTATCATTGCTCTCCAGAAGATTCTTCTGGAATTAAAAATGTACCAGTTTTTTGCAAATTATTCTTGATAATCATACTAAATGCATAAATTCTTTTTGGCATCTTTAACGCGCAGCAATATCAGGGCTAGTTTTAATCTCATCGTGGACTCTTACAATTAAAAAATTTTGCCTTTTTTGGCACGGCCTTCAGATTTTTTTTGCTTTCCTTGGTTTTTTATTCTTAATTACTGACAAGAATTTCAAATCAAGGCCCAACTGGTGACATATCCCATTCACGGGACAACGAGGCTCAATGAACATAATTTTTGCTTTCAGAGAAAAGCTGATGTTTTGAAGGCTTTAAAGAAGAGTTTTAGTAAACCTACATTGATTTCTGATGATCTGCATTCAATTTTTATCCACTTTGCAATCTGATGACTTAGTCTTACTAATCAACAAACCAGTTGGCTTCTTCAAGAGGTAAAATTGAACCTATGGAAGGCTTTCGGTTGTTAAATAATATCTCTTTATGACTTTGAATTTACTTGTTTTAGAAAAATGTCAAGTATTTTTTGAACTTTGCCACTTTTTTAATTATTTCTGTCAACTTGTAGCTTGTTCTCAGTGAAGAAAGGTCAAACTGCCTACTTGGAACTAGGTTTCACATTTGTTAAAATTTAATTTAGATGTTGTTGTTATTTTTAACTGATGGCTTTGTGGCTGTGAATACTACAAGTTGTCGTTAAAATTTTGTGATTTTTGTGCTTAATTGCCGGTTTTTGAGGTTTTTGCCCCTTTTTGCCATTTTTTGGTTCCTTGACAGGAAATCAGTTTTATAACGATCCCAATTGTACGAAACCTCAGCATAGAAAAAAAGCGCTCTTGAGCATTCAATTTTTGTGAATAGCTTGATTTTAATGACTGCGTTATTGTTCTATCGCAAAATTTGGTATAGTTTTTTGAATTTTGCCCGTAGTAGTAGTTCATTGTTAACGTACGCGATACTTTGGACAGTGAAAGGTCTCAATGGCTTCTTAAACTGTCGAATTTGTATAATTGATTCTATTAAATGATTTCAATTTAAAGCTAATTGTTTTAATGACTTTCAAAAATTTTTTTAAAAATTATTCAACATTAGCTTTCTGTTCTATCTTTTGTCAACATTATTCTCCGAATTTCGTGACTCAATTTTTTGTCACGTTTTTGTTACCCAGAGTACTTATTGAGAGGTATCATTAGTTTTTTGCTGAACCAAACATTCATTGCTTTGTTGGTTTAACATTTTGACTGATGTCTTTAGAGCATAGCAGATTTTTCATTATTTTTTTAGTTTTCAATGTGTGTGATTCTTTTCGTTGTCCAGTAGACACAGTTTTTTGCAGGGGTAGATCTGCTGGTTTAGATATTCAATCGAGACGAAAGTGAAGATTCAAACATCTCGCAGTTAATGTCTTATAAATTTAATGGCTTCAACACTGGTTTTGTAAAATTGTTTGAGTTTTTTTCTACCTCTATTGTTTGTTAAAAATAAGCGATAATTATGGAATGAAAACAAGCATAATTAGTTTTCTACGAAATCGTAAAGCAATCGATGTGTCTTTTGTTTAAAGCTTATATCTATTATGAAGTTTGAAACAAATTGTTTTTAATCAATTGTATAGATCTTATTTCTGACAATTTGTTGCTTAGTCTCCGTGAAAACAGGTCACTTTTTTATCTGGTGAAACACAATTTGATCTTCATAACGGTTTTATTTTCAACAAATTTGTTTTTGGCTTTGATACCACGAATCATCATAATTTTTTTTTGTGAATTTTTGGTAATTGCCCTTCTTTGAATTTTTGTTTTCTCATTATTACAGTAAGGGTAGTTCCCACTGGCATTAGAAAAATGCACAACAGAAATTTTCTATTGTTTTTGGTGAACAACCTATTGTTATAACGGCTGGGCCACCATTTTTGCGGAAAATTAAAAGGAATTTTTTGCCTGTGTTTGTTGTTCTTTATGTAGTCGTGACAAATACTGTATATTGACAGGTCTCAATTGCTTACCCCGGAGGAGTAAATTAACCTTTTTTGTCATAAATATTGTTTGTTATTTCATTTTTGTCTTTTCTTGCATTCACATAATGTCAGGTTTCATCGGCCCTCTAATGCAGCAATATTTTTTCGTTTAATGGTTTGTTGAATGATATGTGAAGTTTGGAATATTGAAATCTCTTCCTTATTTGAAAGGAAATGAAGTGAAAATGTGGATGAGCAGGGTCGGAACATTATGTGCGAACGCACAATAGCGAGCCTCCTTGTCAGGTTTTAGATTCAATTTCTGGACTTGAATTGACGTGTTTTATGTACCTTACTTCGTATCACGCTTTCTGTCCGTTGTTATTGACGTGACGAGTTTGCGAGTTCGCCATATAGCTATATTTTTCACCATTGATCTATAATCGATTTAACAGTAGAAGCATCTGCTCAACAACTATGGATCTGAAATAAAGTTAACATAAGTTAACATAATAAAGTTAACAAAAACAGGGTATATAGGCGCAATATTCAAGTTCAATTGTTCTCAGAATTTGCTCACATAAAAACCTTTCTTTGGTATCAATTCAAGTAGAAAAAATCTGAAACTTTGAAATCAGCAGTTTGTTAATTTCTATTCATATCTTTCCTTCTTTGCTTATTTGAGTCCCAATTTGCTGCCGGAGTGGCCAATCAGTTCTATTTTTGGCAATCTTTCAGCTTTGTTTGTATATAATGGAAAGCCTACCTGTGCGCAAGGACAATATGTCCGTTACTAAAATAAGTTACATTTTCGCTCATAAGCCCAGTTGCCTCACCACTCTTGGAATAGTGACCTTTGTTATTATAGGATTCTATCAGAAAGGCGTATCGGTTAGAAAGTAAAAGTTTTAATTAAAATTGAAGCTGTTGTTGTTTTAGTGGAATATTCACAGATGAATTCAGACGTCTTTTCTTGGAAGAGTTGGAGCACATTGGCAACAGTGGCATTCCCATGCGCAGACCCAACAGTATGAACAGATACGGTGCAGTTCTTGGTAGGTCAACTTTGTTTGTCTTAGTTTCCTATCGCAGCATGTTTTTTTTAACATTTCCCGGTTCATATTAGCGCATCCTCATTCTTAAACAGAGTTTCCGTCGCATAAATAAAAATGCTGTTTTAGACAGTTGAAACTAGCGATTACATTTAAATAGCAAAAAATCTGCTTTGATCATGTTAGTCCTTATGTTATGTCCGATTTGGTAATTAACATCCGGTAACGTTTCTGAGCTACAGTTCATTTTTATCATTATATCTGATCACCGTGAATCCACATCAAAGGATTTTATGCGTTTAATTTTCAGCATCAGTTGGGTTTAAAGAAGTCTGTGATGGTCTGGCGGAGGACTTCATCCAGCCCCTGGTTGAGATGTTGTTTCCCGACTACATCTCCCATGAAGATGCCAGTGAGAACTACTCCTTCATTGTGGACTACCAGAAAGACCCCACAAAAGACACCGACGTGGATCTCAAGGAGCACAGGGACTCCAGCATCGCCACACTCAACGTCTGTTTAGGATACGATGATTTCACTGGTAGGTGTCACAGTAGTGCATTATAGCATACATATTTCAGAAAGTTATGAAAGAGAACATGTTATTAGCGATGCACACGCATTTTAAAATTACGTTTAAGAGCAGCTGATGATCGAATGATTAATCGTGACGTTTTTGGGACAGTTTTCATGAGTTCTGCTTAATGTAATCTCATTTCATTATTTTCATAACGTTGTGTCCTCGTGTTTTATGGTCTAAAATTTGCCATTGTTTCAAACTAATTCTTTGACACTGCTATTTGTGATTGTAACTTTGAAGGAAATGTTTTTATATAGCAGATGAATAATCTTGACAGTGCGCATAATTGTTTGATAGTTACAGTATGTAGATGTAGCTTCTTAAGATGTATCTTTTTGTTGAGGTGGAAGTTTGTTGTTCCGGGCGGACGAGAGGAACCCCGTGTGCCAGTGTCACTGCAGCCATGGCTTCGATGACTCCAAGGGAGAGGGAATAGTGGCTATGAGACCAGGACTCTCCATCCTACACAAGGTACTCAACACTAATTATTTTGTCTGTCCCGCGTCATCAAAAATAGCATGTTGGGTTTTGGATAGTGGTTGAAAGTTGAGAGTACAACCAGATGTAAATTGCGCTGTAAGTTCATCGTAGCTCATAATAGGAGCGATACTTGTTCAAAGTTTCTTGTTCAACGTTGAGGAATAAGAAGAAACAAGAGAAAGGGTTATGAGGCATCAAGTTCGAAGCGTAGTACCAGATGGTGTAATGGAATAGAAGCTGGCAAGTTAATGGATACTGGTTTGACTCCCGAAGTGACACATTTTGACATTTAGGACTGACCCACCGTCACCCCAACAGAAAACTCGACCGCCCTAAATATTGAGGCATTTATTCGTCTTCCATTGTCCATCCATGACAAAAAATTGATCATTTGTAGACAAGGAGGCTCCAACGTGCATTCACACATAATGTCTTGAACTCGCTGAACTACATTTTTGATTTAATTGTCTACCAAATGAGGAAGAGATAGAAAACTTTCTAAAATTCATATATTGTTCGCAAATAATTGATGTATCCATTTAAAAATTTGCTCAAAGCACAGACAAATTAAATAATGTCTCATTAGAGGGCCGATGATATCTACCATTAAGGAGACTAATAGACAGGACAAACACCAAAGCAAATAAAAACAAGAATTAATTACAACCAAAACTCATTGTCTATGTTTTTTAAGAAAGAATTAATAAAAAAATTCAAAATAGCATCAGATAAAAACTAGGATACCCAAATTCATTTGAATGTCAATCATCAAATGGTAAAATGAAGACCACATACTACGCTACAAGTTGACAGAAATAAGGTAAACTCTGGCAATTATTAAAAGCCATTAGTTTTTTAAACCGTTAGTCATAACAGCTAAAAGTAAATATCAACTAAAAATAGTAAATAGATAAAATTGTTGCTGCTTAGAAAACCAATTGGACTTTTTTAGACTAAGGCTACAATTTGACAACAAAATCAGCCATGACCAAAAATTTCAGGAAACATTTATACGCAAAATAATTCTTGAAACCAGAAAACCAGTAGTTTTTAGCTCAAATTATAATGTATGTTTATTGACCTTCCTTCGTGCGTGAAATAGATCTGTTGAAAATTAAATTTCGAATTGAACTTATTCCGGTTTTGTAATTAACATCAGGTACAAAAAAGGCAAAAAATTTTTTAAAAGGACCGCGCCGCCTAGAATTCGAATTGTTAATTTCCACAATTTTAGAATTGCAAAATTCCACAATTGAAACAAATAATTGTCCCAATTGCTACGGAATTAGCTAATTTGACAAAAAAGGTCAATATATCAAAAATAAATGATACGTTTTGGTTAATTTTAACCAAAAACCATTATTTTAACAAAAACCATTAGATGTCAACTGAAAGCAATAGATAGTTTCTTAATAGCTCCCTAGATAGCAAATTATACCTTTGATTAATTAGACTCCGTCAAAACAGTACAAAAAGAACAACAAATGCAGTTAAAGCTCAAAAATTTAAATTTTTTTGAAAATGCTTGGCGGAGCCATCAGAACCGGGAGTTATACTCAAAAACATTTATTCATTGGACCGTATATTAGCATAAACTTGACCCGTCATTAATTGAACCTATAATTGAAAATTGACTGTTATTGGGATGAAAAATGCTAAAAAAAACATTTTAAAAAAGACAGCCCAAATGCGATCCGAATCCGTCATTCATCGCAAAACATAATGAGAAAAACTGATATCGCTTGATGTCGCTGCGCATCTGTTATTAAAACGTCATTGTTCCAGATAATTGAGTTAAAGGTTTGTTGGCTAAGGAAAACTCACTATCAAAATTAATTTATATATATATTGATAAATATCGATTTAAGTTCGCGAAAGGCCGCAAAATTTTGTTTTCAGAACACTTTCTTAAAAACTAGTAATAAAATAGCTCTCATCTGAGTAAACAAAGATTGTGTCGGCAGTTTTCATTCCTGAAGTACCAATTAGTTTGGACAAAGTGATCTAAAGAAGTATTTTGGTGTTTTCATGAAAAATTGATTAAAAAAAATTGCTGATTTGATATATTTAGCCAAAACTTTAGCCAAAAAAGTTGGCTCAACCAATGCAGCAACTTCTTTTTTCAAACCTAAAACCAATGAGACTGTTCTTAACATTGCTATCATATTCCAAGCAAAATTTCAGAAAAATTTACGAAAAATGTGAACAAAACAACGGTTGACTAACAAGTGAGACTAACGTTCACAAACCTTTAAACTTCCATAACTCCTCGGAAAAAGTGAAATTCGTAAAAATTTTTAAAAATCGTGAAAAACAAGTAAAAAATTGTGAAATTCGTATATTGATTGCATATGCTTGAAAAGCTTCCTTATGTTTTCACTCACAATACTACGATGAATATATCAATCGGTGAAAATTGACTGAACAAAAAAATCCAGTTGGGCATATTGTTCCTAAAGTGGTTCACTAAAGGTAGTAAACAGTACTTTTTGTTTGGTAAGACAGTCGGAGAATTGAGCCGTGCATTTGATCGCCTAAATAAAATTAAGATTGACTGATTGCTTAGGTTTGTTTTAAGTGCGTAATAAAGTATTTGAAATTACTGATTTTGGCGGGAAAGCTCTGTATAGGAAGTAAGAATAGGTTTGAACGTGTGTAAAATTTGGAAGATTTTATATTGACATCTCTTATTAACGTTCGGGCATTCGCTTATAGAACCATGTCTGGTGTTAGTAGTAACGTATACACCATGGAAGATCGGGGGGGGGGGGGGGTTGTCATCCCATGTAAGAGATAGGGTTGTCCTGAGGACAACCCTACCTTTTGCATTGGGAAGGACAACCCAACCCGATACATGCGCTATGACAACCCAACCTTTTGCATGGGATAGGACAACCCAACCTTTTACATGCAGGGACAGCTCCCTTCCGGCCGAATTATTATCCAAACCTATTCCCCCTCCATTTCCCGCTTTTGAAGGAATTATTCGGTTTATGCCGAATTATTATCCAAACATTTCCCCCCTCCTTTGAGGGAATTATTTATTCTTATCAAAGAGTGAAATATTTAGACTTATCAGAAAGACTGGATATAAACTGTGAATTTACTGTAGAACCAAACCACGCAATTTGCTCAAATCTAGCAATTGAAATTTAGCTAAACAACACAAACTTGGGTTGAGAAATTGAACCAAAACTGAACACAAAATCTGTACAATCGAAAGGTTACAAATCACGACAAAACGCGTTGTTACTGAAACCAGTGTTAAGCACGGGTAGGTTAGAGTTTTGAAATGGGTTTTGAACAAAAATGGAGCCATTTTTAACGAAAAATTACAACAAAATTAGCACGAAATGAACGAAAAAATGCAAATATTTAAATTTTTTGAAGTGTCATAGGGAAAATATATACAAATGGGGACAAAATAGAGTAGGTTAAACAGTTTTAATTGAAACATAAATCATAAAACACAATCTTAACAATTACAGACGTAAAAATAAGGCTGAAAATTGCTGTTTTTTATGTGCGTCGACCCCTTTTACGCGGTGGTATTGCTTCTTCCTCCTCCGAATCGGTTATTTCTCTTCCGTCCTCAGATTCAACAGCTTCATAATCTATGAATGGACAATTGATTGGAGATTCTTCGTCAATTACTGCCTCAAAATCGACATTATCGTCACTATCCAAGTCCGATTCGTTTATTATTCTGTTGAATCCGGGATCAGGTGGCTCCCAATTTTCAAGTGCAGGATCGGGTGGCTGCCAACTTTCAGTAGAAGCAGGGAGCGTGCTGTCCGACTCATTATCCGTTTCCCATTCTTCCCCAAAGAGATCCTCGATTTCATCTTGCGTCGGTGCATCCCACTCTGGATCACTTTCAAGATCAGTGGCTTCAATTGCGTCGGCATGACCGTACGGCAAAGTTTTTATACCGCCCTCAAGAATGAAACGTTTGTCATCGAAGGGACTCAGGGACAATTTATTAATTGAAACAGTCTGTAGAACGTGACGGTCTGACACAATTCTGTTGTTCGGTGTTCGTAGTGTAGATGAGAGGAACAGAGCGTCTTTGTATTTCTGGTGCGTTAATTGTTCCCTGGCAGCTCTGGTAACACCTTTTGCAGAGATTTTTCGGGAATCTAAATGCAAAAAAGTTGCGAGAAGTTTTATCAATTTGTCCTCAGAAAGTTTTTCAAAGAAATGCTTGCTTGCTTCTCTTAAAGTTTAGTGTGATGTATGTGTGATAATGACTAACCATAATAACACAAAAGTTATAAATGAACATAAATCTGTTTTACCTGTTGAAGTTATGGAATATAACTTCGGCTTCAGCGAAACAAACTCGTCGATGAGTTTTCCGGCGAATTCATCTTTGTATTTGAGAACGACGAGTTTGTTGTTGTTGTTGAAAAGTTGATGCTCCTTAGGGTAATTTGAAAAATCAAACTCCGACAAAATATTGGGTTTTGCTGCTAATTCCTTGTAGAAATCGTCAGATCGAATTTTATATAAAAGACTGTCTGTGTCAGAATATAGCAGGCGACAATCAAAATGCGGCTTCATTATATTATAGTGAAACCTATACATTTGAAATTTAGCTAATTCTAGAATTGTCGCGCCAACAATTGTTGGCTTATCCCAAAAGATTCTCTTTGGCTCGTGCGTGATAGCAGCTAAATTTTCGCCGAAAATTTTGAATGTCTTGAAGGTAAAGCGTGAGACATTCTGGAGCACTTGATCTGCATTCTGCGCTAAGGTAAGTTTCATTCTCCTTCTTTTTGACTCACAGGTTTTACCATAAGCGCTATTGTTCATAAGTTTGAACAAATATTCTTCGAATTTGTTCCGCGCGGTCTGTCTTTTTTCCGTGTTTAATCTGATATAGGGCTCCATCCAGTTTTCTTGCGAGAATTGGAGCACGCGATGTACTCTGTCAACAACCAGACCAAGTTGTACATAAAGTTGAAGATTCCGGTAATGGAGCGTGTACCGCTTTTTGTCCGTAACGGTTTGTAGTAACTTGGGGACAGATGACCGCGGCATGTTGACATTGAACTTCAACTCTCTCTGGTAAGTGCTCAACCACTCATCGGGTACTAGTTCTTTTGTTGGCGCGAGAGGGAAATCACGATGGAGGTCTCGTATATTGTGTGGGTACATCAAATCTACTTCAAGGATGTAACCTATGGGAGAATCTGTTGGTGTATTGAGTACCTGCTCGAGTGGGACTTCCACCAGCAAAAAGTCACCAACAGGTAGATGCTCTGTTTTCATGACGCCACCATACAAGTTGTTAGCATCTACCATGAAACCAAAAGTCGACTCGAGCGCACTGTCGTAATTCTCCATATACTTGTTGTTCGCCTTGAAGTAACGTTCATCGTACACCGATGCGAGACCTCCTCTAATCATATTTTCAACAATTTCCAGATGTTCTCGATTTGTCAACAATTGAATATTGGCCCGGCAAATTTTGAGAAATGCATCACCAGCGAGGTTTGAGGCACTGTAGTGATGTGCGCAGTCCAGTCCATATGTGTTCATACACAGTCTCCGAAACTCTTCAAACACGCACTCAAGCAAGAGTGTATCGCACTTCAGATATAAGTTATGATATCCTTCAAGGTTACAACATTGGAAAGTATCAAAAACAGTTTTTGCTTTTTGCAGTTCATAATCTGTTATTTGCAATTTTCCATTGTCTAGGCTGTTTTTCCACTTTTCGAGTGGGGGAAGTTCTGTTTCTGCGAACTTTGAGCGGTCAGTCATGTACGAATAGGGTTATATTCCTTTCTCTTTAATCAAATTTAGAGCATCAGCTGACTGGTCACTATCGAACATTGAATCGAAAATTGCGAAAGCCGAAGCGGGTAGGTTAGCAACTAACTTTTCTAAGGATGAAGTTAAAAACTTGAAAGAATCGATGAAACGTAAATATTCGTTAATTTTTCTGACTTTTCCATCTCTCCCCGTGACTGTTTTGATTAGGACACCGAACGTCATCGATATGTACTTCTCATCTGTAGATGGGATGACGTTTATTGTTGTTGATGGCTCAATTTCTCGAAGTGCCAAGCATACGTGATGAAGGTCGTAGTTAGCGATGTTGTGACCAATTACGGGAGTGAAATTGATTGTGCGTCTTATCCAGTTGCACTTTTCATGAGCAAAACCAAGAAAATCTCCGCGGTGGTGGCAATGGTCCAACACTTTTGTATCTTCGGGTCCGAAAGGTTCTTCACAAATCCAACTGTCAATTGTACTACTTCGATTTGGCACTTGTTGTCCCAAATATATCGGAAAGCGTCTCTTTGAATAGTATACTTCTCGCGCCATCTCATGTAGTTTTTTAATAAAATTTGTCATGCAGTTTTCGGAGCTATCGATAACGAATTCTTTTGGTGTTGAAAAACCGTTCTCAATCAAAGTCAGAGCAAAACCGGAGGGTATGTGTTGTTCGATAACTTCAGTTGAAGATGCGTCCGGATTAGCTGGACAAGATGAGACTGGCATTAGAAACGACTCAAAGTCGAAGTAAATAGTGAATGGAGCAAACCATCGCGCCTTAAAATTTTTGAACCGGAAAGAATTTTTATCATCGCCGGGCATCTTTATTGTTGCTGGTGCATGGTTTCGACATGCATCATCGTGAACTTGATGTTGCTCTTCAGAGTGGGAAAAAGCAAAACAGTTCCTGCAAAGACGCAAATTGTTTGTGAACTGTTTTTCTTTCACAGTGCATACCAGTTTAATGAGGTTATTGATCAGAACATAATGATGTACATCTTCGTTAAACAGGAGTAGAAGATCCATCGTTGGTGCAATGTTCTTGTTATTGGAGACGTACATAGGAAGGAGGTCTCCTTTTGAAAATTGAAACACGTTGACCTGCACGTCATTCATGATTTCGAACTGATGAATATCGTGAAAGCCCATTGGCATAGAAAACTCACCGCGGGGTTTGATAGCCTCAGGTTTCCTGTATGTAGCCGGGTTAGTCAATTGTGTTCTAATGTCTCGTGAAGGGTCAGCTAAGTTGGGTCCGTGCAGTTCGTGGTACCAAGCGGTGAAGCAGTAGTTGAAACATTGGAAATCATCATGGTTGCGTATATTCAATAAAAAGCTTTGATTACGAAGACAGAGGGGCAGCTCAATAAAAGATGAACCACGTATTGGCGAAAATTTAGCGAATTTTAAATCAACCCACAGAATTTTTTGAAGAATCCAACCACTTCCATTAGATGCGAATACGAAGAGGACAGTGAGCATCTTTTCCACCATGTGAAAAAACGTTTCGTCAGACAATTGATGATGAACAGGTGTCATTTCAGAATTGGCGTAGATATCAATGTCCGATGCTTCTCCGTTGTCGCGCGCTTCTTTATGAAGTGATAGTTTCGCACTGAATTGAACTTTTTGTGGACCTTCGTTCAATGTTTTTTGTTCTGTAATGTCACTGATTTCATCTCTCTGAGCAGTCATGAAATCGAGAAGGCCAACGGTGTTGTTACTATCTACAATACGATAAGACTGGAGACTCTTTCTAAAGGCTGACTCTGTGAGGGTACCTCGTTGTTGTTGTTGTTGTTGTTGTTGTTGTTGTTGTTGTTGTTGTTGCTGTTGTCGTTGTTGTTGTTGTTGTCCCTGTTGATGAACAATTGGATTGACAACTCTCGAGTTGTCAAGAACAGGTAACACGTGTTGTTTTCTGATGTGTTCGTTAAACGAGTTTTTGTCGTTGAAAGCAAGATTACAATAATGACAAAGATTTGTAAATCTACCATGGCAGTCAGAGAGGTGAATTTGAATTTCAGATAATTGACGGCGAGTAACTGGACAAATTGAACAGCGGCATACGGGTATACCTTTCTCATCAGCATGAACAGTGCGTTCATGACGAGCACGGTTACTTTTGTTGCTGTAAACGTTGTCACAAAAGTTACACTTTTCTGGCATTTTCAAGATAAGTTTGAACAAACGGTTTCTCAATGCAAGAGTTCTCAAATATGGCTGATTTCAATCTGAGCTCACTGTTATGCTGTGCAAAGTTTGAAAGTTTACGCGCGCAAGTTTGAATTTGAAATTAGCCAATCAAATTGAAGTAAATTTGAAAGCGCGCCAAAAATCAAATTCAAACTTAAAAATGACTATCACTCAGTCAAAGCAGAGACAGAAGTTAAACAACCAAAAAAATGGTTTAAAAAGCATGCAGATTGAACGTACCTTCCGTTTTTATGGTTTTAATATACAATTAAAAATAACTTTAGTAAAAGTTAAAAATTTCGAAATTGATAAAGTTCTTGTTACATGTCGCGGAAGCATGCATGCTAAGGAGCATATAAAGGCATCTACACTAAGGGTCTATATTAAGGTATATCATACTAGAAAACAAGTCCTGGAGTCACCAAGGCTATCAGGAAACATCAGTTGAAACTGCATCGAAAGCCGAGTTTTTTCAGAAGACTTTAACCTCTAAATAAAGGACTTTACCAGGGGTTCATGTGTTGGCAAATATGACTGAGAAGCACAGGAGGACCTCTTTGTTGATGGAGTGTTCCTATATGAAACTTTTGTGTAAACAATTGAAAGAAAACATCACTTTTTTTAAATTTTTCAATTTTTTTGATCAAAAGGATTAAGGGGATTAGGCTTTTTCTCCAAGAATAAAGAAAAACGTTATACGTATGTTACTTCATCAGCTCTCTAACAAGTTCCCATTACAGAAAAACTTCTGTTTAGTAAGGGTAAAAATGTCTCCTTCATGTTAAAAAATGGCATTTTTTCACTTTTAGGGATTAAGAGGGATTAACTAAAATAACAAAAGAAAAAATGCAAAAAAACCATGTTGCAGTAACATTTTTAACCTGGAACTTCTGAGATCTTTGATAGCGGGGACAATTGTCCATCGTATGAGCCTATCCCCGTTCATTTGAGATAAATTTTTCATTGCTTTCGGATCATTACAAAAAAATATTTTGTTATTTTTGTAAAAATTGTTGAAAAAAAGACGGTTTTTGATAAAGATGGTACCTGTTACAGCGATCAATAGCACACTACTCATTGGAATCATCGCTAAGTCACTCTCGTTTTGGATGATCATGAGTTTCAGCTGATATAAAGCAAAAAAAAAGTTTTTTTGATTTCAAGAAAAATGGTCAAAATATTTATGCAAATAACACAAGTTTGAAAGTTTTAAACTTTTGTTTAGTGAAAACAGTAAAAGAACAAACACTGGACCAATCTCACTGGAATTTCAATGCTGGAAAAAGCTCCTTGTTTTACCACAAAATCACCAGAATGACAATTTCAGTTGTTAACCACTTTTTGTTGAATTTTAGATTCGCTCTTAATATTCAAAGTTTTTTTTTTGCAAACTTTTCCTCCAAACAAGAGCTTTTCACTGCAAACCTAATTGAAGCAAAGGTATTCTTCGGTTTCCTGATTAATTATCGTTCTTTCTCTTATTATTTATCGTTTTCGTAAATTCTTCATTTTTTTGAAATATTTCAAAAAATTTCATTTTTTGAACTACGATTTGAACAAACCTTAAAACATTAAATAGACAAGTCTAATAACTAAAGAGCGGTAGAAATCTATTTTTTTAATGACCTTGCTCAACCAAATACAATTTCCTCAAAGTGCAGTGTTCTTTTGGGACATGTTTGGGACTTGCTCAATTCCTTATGAAAAGGTTGAAGATCTTTATTGTGAATTAAGTCTTTATCAAAAATTGTACAAAGGCAATCAACACAATTTAATAAATGTCAGATACACAATTGAATGAATGTCATATACACAACTATTGAGCAATCTAAAGCACGCATATATTTATAGTTTTAGTTTTAAATATCAAATATATCCATCAGGTTGCTTTCTTGTCTTCGTTTTTTAGGAGCAGCACAAACTTGCGGTGTCTCACCGCTTTCCGGCGTTTCAAATAGGGCTGAATTCGATTGCTGTGGGGTATGAAAGCTTGTCCCGGATAAAATGTTCAAGTCGAAATCTTGATTTCCGTTGCAAAACTTTTCTTGATAACTTTTACTGATTTCCGCAAACAGGGATGGGCTAGGAGTCGGTGTAACTGTAGGACTAGGGTCCACTGCAGGCGTCACTGGCACACTTGTGAGACTGGTGGGAGAATCGGGCGCAGACTTGAGTCCTCACATATCTGCTAATTCGTCGCATGCTCGATAAACTCCGAGTTGATTTTCACAAAGTGGAACACACTCACAATCGTAGCGATAGAATATCCTCCGCACTTCGTCTGTCAAGGTATCAACATCGTGATTTTCGAAAGCAGGCGTAGTTTTGGGAGGCAATAACCCACCCGAAGTAATAATGCTGCTCTCAGAAGGCTGCGTTTTGTTAGGTAGAGCTGCAATTGCATTGATAAAGAGTTTTGGAATTAGACAATGCTGGTATACTGTCCAAACATCGCCAATTTTTTTCTGTTGAATCAAGACGACAAAGTTTTCGTACAATGTCTGATAAACAAGAGTTCGTTCTCGGGAAATTGCAGATTCAGAAAGAATTTTTACAGACATTATAACGATCAAAATATAACACTAGTTTCAAGTAGAGAGTGAAATTGTTTAGCAAGAGGAACCAAAAGGTTTCAAGTAGAGATTGACTGTTTAGCAAGAAGAACCAAAGGAAATGAACGCAATAATTTTAGTGGTGCAAATACGTTTTTAACACACCGCTTATCTAGGATCACATTTGTTTTTAATTTCTATTTAATATAACGTAGAAACCAAGTTAACTTTGCATTGCATTTCTTATCTAGGTTAACAACTGTTTTGAATTACTAATACTGTACGTTCCCACTAAATTCAACGTTTTATTCACGTCACACCTAGGGTCACATCTGTTTTTAATTTTCATGTGTTATAACGTTATAACCAGTTGAATTATATTGGTTTCAATTCTGATCTAGGTTAACATCTGTTTTGAATTTTCTGCACGTTCACGCTAAATTCAACCTGTGGTCGTCACACCTAGGGTCACATCTGTTTTTAATTTTCATATGTTATAACGTTATAACCAGTTGAATTATATTGGTTTCAATTCTTATCTAGGTTAACATCTGTTTTGAATTTTCTGCACGTTCACGCTAAATTCAACCTGTGGTCGTCACACCTAGGGTCACATCTGTTTCAGTTTTTGTGGTACCACCAACCATTTCAGTAGGGAAACCTTATCTAAGGTCACATCTGAAATTAATTATGCAATCCAATGTGAATGCAAGAGACAGAATCAAGTACGCCATAGGCGTACTTGACTCTGTATTCACATGTCAGCTGGATTTAATGAGACAAAATGACTACACTGGTTTAATCCCAACTTGCCGCCGCCATTAGTTTGAATCTTTACACATTAGAGTACCTGAAAGTGATAAAAACAAGTTGCACACTATGCCTTTCACTTCCACTAAAGATACAGAATTTGGAGATTGTTATTTTGATATTTCCAAAACTGATAAGCGTTTAATAAGGGCAACGCTGAAAACTTATGAAAAGACAGGAACGTATGTGTTTCTGAAACTGTTTAAAAAAGCAGCAGAAGAATACGAGTTTGAACAGAGAATTTCGTTAACTCTGCAAGAATTTGGGGGTTTGGTCAATACGGCAGAGAAGATACTTGAATCAGAAGAAAAATCATCAAAAGACTGTTCAACAAAACCGCCACCAAATAAAAGGCCTAAGCTCGAGAGCAAGGATGGTGGAAGCAATGTATGAACGTTCTCCAAGTTATTTCAAACAATTTCAGAAACAATTTAGATTCAAAATTGTTGATCAAAAGCCAACAGACATTACGAGTTTGAATAATTATGCAGTTTGTCCTCACTTTGAGTCTGAGTTTTGCCAAATAGCAACTAACCATTTTCACCTTTTGATTGATAGTTCAACTGATATTGGCTGTACAAAGCAAAACAAATCTTTTGCTGTCCCCTGTCTTTTCACAACTTTCAAACACCTATTTTCAAATTCTTCAAAACTGGAAACGAATGGAGAAGTATTTACAAAGTTGAAGTTAGCCGTTGACTTCAATGACAAAACAGGAGAGAAAATTGACCCAGCAACGGTTCACAAGCGTCTTCCAGTTTCAAACACAGCAAAGATGTTGACGACGACAAAAACGACGGCCACAAAAACTACAGGAATCACACAGAAAACAATCCACAATACCATCTCAGCAGAAACCGGCCATGAACAAACTCAAACTGATCAAATTTGTACAGAAACTTTAAAACGAGTTGAAAACATTTTAAGTGGTCCTCATTCTGGTGCTTTTTGTAAAGTTATGGACATATTTGTGAGTGGTTATGGAAAATTAGATATTGATTCTGAGTTACTATTTGTTCGTCTTGTATTTGAAGAAAAAATAAAAAATAAAATAAAAAAAATTTTTTATTCAACAGATATTAAAACATCATATGAAGTGCAAAGCGAAGCAATTGAACATCATTAATTTTTACAATTTGTCTTTTACTAAATATAATATGCGCAATATAAATACAAAAAAGTCCACACAGTTCTGAGTTTTGACTCTGAATTGGTTGATGTTCGAGAAATTGTCATATTTGTGCATTAGTGTCAGAGAGTCTGCGATATAAGTCTCTATAGGCAATAATCGATTGTCCCAAGGGGTCCGCAAAAATAATTTTTTTGTTTCGATTACATAGAAGAAGCCAGTGTGTACCAGGGTTGTTCGAGGGCGAAGCATTTACGATGAGAAAACTGTTTCTGGGGAATTTTTGGGGAAAGTTGTTTGCAGCGAATACACCACAAAATTTGTATTTCAGTTTTCTACATTTTTGAATTAGGTCATTGATGTCATCTTCATCCATTAGTTGGTTAAAATGTGATTTTTTGAAACCCGGCGCGCAGAATCCACAAAAATTGTGCTAGCTTTTTCGCCAACAATGAATATTTCAATATTGTTGGGCAAGGCAGCCGAAAATTTCAGCTCGATCGAAATTGAGCAATTTGTTAGCTCGGGATGAATAAAATCGTGAGAAGCTTGTTGAGTACTGGTCAAGTCAAAAACCATAATAAAATGGTTCGGGTAGTCCGTCAAACTTATGCCATGACCATTGTCAATATAGGCTAAGTCTGATATTGTATTGAAGTAAAGCCGTTTATCATCATTTGTTGATATTGGACTATCAGCGACTGGCATTCCATTTCGATAGATATATATCTGTTCCAAATCAAATTTTCGGAAATGAAATGGATTCTGTCTGTTGTTACCGAGAAAAGCTTCGTTTGTGTTCAGACATAAAGCTAGTCTTCGGATTGGTTCCCTGGCAAATATGTCTTCTTGTTTCCAACTGTGCAGACCAGTAGAAGCCAAAAATGTTTTTGTTAGGGTTTCAAGGTACGGATAGGAAGCCGGGCTGGAAAGCAAGGTTTTTTCAATGGCCGACACGACGTCATCGTTCAAAGTCATCTTGCGCACATACAAATTTGCCTCGACAATTTTCACTTTATAATGCTTAGCGGCATCATCTGACATAATAACAAAGTCATCAATTGATCTTCGAAAAGCAATCCGAAGAGTTACACCACTCATTAGATTCCTGTCACATGTGAAAAAGTCGACTGCAACCTTTCCGTAAAACGTGCATTCATTTGACTGTCTGACTTAAGCTTTTCTTCTATTTACTTCAGTAGTTGATAAGGCTCCCGGATTTTCCTCATACGAGTAACCTTGACAAGCTAACCAAGTGTTTTCTGCGTCTTTGTTGTGTGAAAACTCAGTCTCAATAAAACTTTTGTGAGCATAATTTCCATTTGCATTCGATATTTTTAGTCCGTTGGCTGACACTGTGCAGTCAGAGAACAGTGAATGCAGCACATTATTGCAAAAGTAGGGAGCGTCAGTTTTAGTCACATCTGCAGCAGCTGTACCGTCATATTTTAAATTTGCTTCGGACGACTGAACAATTTTACATTTGACTTCGAGGAATATTTTATGTAAATCAATAAAGTTGTTTCTATCGCCAGCAACTTCAAACTCCAACATTGGACCATTGGGGCTATACACCGGGCCCAGTTTTTGACAAAAACTGCCATCAAATGTTACTAAGAGGGATGGTTTCTCGAACAGATCGAGGGAACTGTGAGTTGCCTCGGATGGTAATAAATTAGCGATCATCTTTCACCTTTGCAAAAAAATCTGATCGACTTCTTTTTGGAGCTCTTGACTTTGAAATGAACGAGGTTTTACGCTGTTTTGTTAACTTGCTTGAACGGCTTCCAATTTGTTTCCTTGGTCTTTGTTGTCGCGCTCGTCCACCTGTTTGTTTTTTGATAGTGTTTGAGACTGTGTTTTTCAAGGCTTGTTTTGGCGACTTTTTCTTTGAGACTACATCTACAAGTTCGGGAACACCCTGTTTTAAAAGCTCTCTCCCGATACGTTTTGCAGCCGGTAAAATAAAACGTCGAGCCAATGGTAAAGAACGCGTCCAATTCCCGCTGCTAAATCCCCAAACCCACTTCCCCTTTGTCTATAGTGTCCGGAGAAGTGCGGCAATGATGTTACCTGATTAGCATAATAGGAATCCATACTAGTCAGAAAACTTCTTGAATTGTAAAGTTAAAATAACTTTACCTGTTCCCGAAAAAGGAACCAATTGTCCTGTTTCAGTGCGAATCTCAATTGAAATTGATTGTATAGTGTTTGATAACAGTTTTTTATAGTCTAAATTTGAAAAAACAATTCGATGTGTTGGTTCAAGTTCGCACACGCTACCGTTTTTCAGACGTTGTTTTGAATCAATGACACGCAATAACGGAGCTTTTGCGTCACCCACATACTGATACTCAATAATGTTTGTGTAAATGAATATTAGGTGCTTTCCCGCGCAAAGATCAGCAGCAAAATTCTCCAAAGTATGCTTTTGTCTCATCACTCTTCATTAATCTATTTGATGTAACTGAATCCATTTTGTAACCAATATGTACACCGCGTCCATCTGGAATTCCGGTAAAGCCCACAATGCTAGGTATTTCCTCACTAGGAAAAGTGATTCCTTCATATTTACCAAAAATTATTTCGTATTTTCCAGTACTCTTGATTTCTCGAAACGAAAAATTGGGTAATCCAACTGTTCGCTTGATAGTACCCAGAAGTTGATTAATATTGTCAAAATTACCAGTCATGAAGGACAGTTTTTCTCCATTGTAAGGCCGAGAAATGACACTAGCATCAGACGAAATTTTTTGCGAGTCTTCGTATCCCTTAAGACTGTATGCTATTAAATCTCCATTCACGACGTGCTCAATTTTTGTCGGAAAAATTATTTCACTAAGAGCCACCCTCCAGTCACCAGAGAGTTGAATTTCATCATTGAAAAAATTGCGAAAAGAGGCCAGAGTGTTTGACCCAAATATTTGCATAGAAGCGGATGAAATAACATGCACAGTGAACTCATCGTCAAAACGATTTCTACTCATTTTCCTTTACACGAACAAGCTGCAATTCTGATTGATAAAATTTTCCTTCTATTTGTTCTTTGTTTGCATCAATGAGGGAATATGATGGCGGAAATAATGTCGGAATATCTGTTATCTCAAAAACTTTGTCAGTAAACGATTGTTCGTAGCCCTTTCTGAAAGCTTTGTCTTTTTTGACAATTCTGACAAAATCTCCAACAAAGAAACGAGGTTTTTGGGAAACAGTTGTTTCAGCGCTCAAGGACACAAGCCGTGGTACGTCTTTTTTTGTAACTTTGTTTGGTGCAAGCTTAGTTATCCGATTAACACGTGAATTTATTGTTTTCACAAAGTCTTCTAATTTGTCAATGTACGAATATGTCCATTTTTCTTCAAGGTACCTATGAATGATATTTTTCAGTGAACGAATATTTCGTTCGGCAAAAACAGACTTTTTTCACTAAAAGTGCTATACAAATGAATTGCTCGTGAGTTGCATAGTCTTTTGAAAGCTCCGAGAAATTCTGTTCCATCATCAACCCATACTTTCTCGGGTTGTTTATGTTTGATCATTTTTTTGAATGCATTAGCTGCTTCTGTTGCATATTTTGTCTTCATTGGCTCTACTCTAAGGTACCGTGACAGACAATCAACTGCTACCAAAAGGTACTTTACATCGCGATTGTATTTTGCAAGGTTGTCAACATATGCTAAATTCAATGACCAAATTTCATTGATATCTTTCACAATCACTTTTAGTCTGGGAAATTGCATTCTAATCGAGCGGTATTTTGTGAAGGACGGCTTAGTGTCTAGATAAGACTTGACTTTTGCTAATGACATTTTGCTGTGTTTTTGTAATCGCTTTGAGCTTCCAAACGATGCAGGACCTCTCAAGTACAGTTGTTCTAATGTTTTTCTCTCAGAAGACGAAACGAGACCACTTTTTCTGATTGGCCTTTTTTGCTTTGTCGTTTCGTTTGTTTTCTCTTTCTGTTGTGGTTCGTTTTGAAGTACCGCGTCCTGTTTGCGGACTTTGTTGCGTTGGGAAAAATTCTTGTTCGCTCTCATAGCTTTCCAATATTTGCTTGGCGTAAGTGTTTGAGACGAGATCAGGCTCAAGTCGAAGAACTAACAAGATTCTTGAATATGCCTCTTGATCAATTTTCTTAGTTGGTTGTTGTAAATCATACAAAAAAGATGAAACTTGTACATCCGTGGGTTTATTGTCAATGTAACTTACTTGGCTCTCTTCCCCAATAGTGATTTGGTTTGATTGGAGAATAAAATCAAGTACTATTTCTGCACGTTTGACTTTGTGAGCTTCTTTTAATTTAACGTTTTTCATAATCGACTCAAATGATTCAACTGTAGGCTTTTTTGCAACAATTGGATCCATTTCACTATCATCACTAGAAGCCTCCATTTTTTCTTCCTCGTTAAAAATTGTTGGATCTGTTTGGACCACTCTATCTGCTTTATCTACATCTCGTTCAATATTTGTTGGATCTGTTTGGATCACTCTGTCCGTTTTTCCTATATCTTCCCTTAGCTTGTTTCGTTGCATAAGTGATAACTGAATAGCTTTGTTTTTATATTGTGGGTTTTCAATAATTTCGCTCTTTTGGGGTTGCTTTGTTATAAACATTCGTTTTGGAATTAAAATGAACTCTTCTGTATGCATTATGATTTCATCAAGTAGAAATAACAGGAAAGACCAACGGCTTTTAACAGTTCTGATTCTCTGCCAAGAATTCTTTTCTTTTCCCTCAAACCTGTTTGTTTGGATAATATTTTTCGAAATGATTTTTCGTGATTTTCGATTAGTTTTTTATTAATTTCAACATTACCGTTGACTACGTTGAGAAAACACTCGCAGAGAAATCGAATAAAGTTTTTAGAAGCTGTCTTTATCAGTTTTTTTAAGTTGATGTCGCTTGACTGAAGCATTTGCCGCAGCATACATAGTTCTCTCTGTTTCATTTGTTAGATTTGTTATTACAGCTTTCGCAGACGGTAAGTAGAAAATTGATGGTCCTGGAGGCACAATGTTTGAGCAATATCGCAAAACGTCCGACGTCTTTGGGTCTAAATCAATTAATAAATGACCAAAAGGCAGTTTGGTAGCTAGCTCGTAGCTTTCTTTAAGAAATTGTGTGTTGTTGAGCTGTCGACCAATTAAACCAATTTGTTGAACGTCACGTGGTGATTTGAATAAAATAATGTGTGTTGTATTCAAGTCGATTGTTCTCGACCACTTGCTTTGTTGGAATAAATTGTGCTTAACGTAAATAACACTTATATTTTTGTGACGACCTGCAGTCGCAAGTTTTGAAAACTCTTTATCGTTAAAAATTTCTTCGCATGAATCATCAAAAACAAGAAGACAGTCTTCTAACTCTGAGATATCTTCAAAACTTGTAAATTTTTTAAACTGTATATTCAATTTTCTCTCTAAGGACTCAAATTTTGGTTGTTCATGCTGATAGAAATAAAAAATGGATTGAAATTTTGGTGAAAAAGTGTTTTGAAGTAACATTTTGAAAATCAGCTCAGTTTTTCCACAGCAAGATGGACCAGACAGTGTCATAAAGAGTCGATCGCTCGTTGAAATAATTTTATTCATAGCTTTGGGTTTGGAAGTGCGTAGCCGACTGTGCAAGAGAGGAGCGAAAACCAAAATGTTGACTCCTCACAATCCAATTGAAAAAATACCAACTTGATGAGAGATACTGCAATAAGAAAAACTATAATGAAAATTTGAGTGAAATAAACAACTTCTGATCGTGGTACTCTTGAATTGCAAAATCTCCAAGATCTCCTTTCCTGTTGATTCTCATCAAAAACCAAATCGGTTATGCCACCTCCCGAATCTAACTGATCCGCAGTTGAACTCATGGAGAAAACGTTTTTTCAAAAATGAATTCAAACAAAATAATTAAATTTAAAAATCAACATGAATATTGTTAGTCTACTATAAAAAATTCATAAGTTGTATAATGAGAGTCTTTGTCCTCTTTTTTGTAAGCAACTGTGTAGCTTGCTTTCATGCCATACTCCATCCCGTAGTACGTAACTGAATCCACACAACCTTGTTCCACAAGCTGCTTAATTTCCTTAGGTAGATTTTCATCGTTCAGAGGCACTTGCACTGGAACTGACCGCTTGGGCATAGGTAAAGGGGTTAGATTCATTCTTTGCATTTTCTCTTTCATAGACATGATACAGTTGAAAATATTCTAAAAGTGAAAGATATTTTAATGATTCTATTTCGGCTCCAGTGCAAACAACTTGCTGTTTCCTCAAAACAGTTTGTCCCCGACTGTCAATTTTTTCCTCCTTGACTAATGTAACACTCAATTGATTTTCAGCCGTTAAGCAACTGTAAACGATCAAATTTGGAGACAAATTCACTTGGAGTACAGACGGTGCTGTCTTTTACGATCGACGGTTGTTCATGAATCAGCCAGTAGTAGAACAATTGAGCCTTCTTCCTCGCACAATGTTTGTTTTTCTGTCGTTTTGGGCAAGTAGTTGAATGCAAGTCACAAATTGGGGCCTCCCGATAGAAACTCAAATGTTCAATTTTGGGGCATAACAAATCCTCAAGGTTGGTAACTTTCCTCTGAAGCAGTTTTTGCAACGTATCAGTTTTCTCTACACCCTTCGCATAAAAATCTGATAGAGGAAATCGAAGCACTACACTTTGAAGAATTTGTTTTAAATAGCAATATGGGTAATCTCCCTTCTCCCAATCCAAACCATGAGGATATTTTGAAACCCACTGATAAGATTTTTGTTCACTCAAAGCAAGAGAATTGAATGAGTGCGGAGGCGAGAATGAAATTGTATCCGTGTAGTTTTTACAAGTTATGGCTAGCTCTTTCACAATAAAATCAGATTTTTTGCTTCGAAAGCCTTCAAAGTCAAGAACAACCACTCTTGCAGTCAACATTCCAATCGATTGAATAAACGGTTTTTGAAAGTCTTTAAGTAAAAGCAAAAAGTAATACCAGTCACATGACCCACATATTCATTTGTGACTGGACAGGGTAAAACGTATGAATAACCGGGTCCCTTTTCACTGTACTCATACACAAAACCACAAGCGTCGTGAAGGATTGCATGTAGTCTTAAAATTTTAAAATTTTTGAAATAAACGTCTAATGAAGAATTGTCAATCCCAATCAATCCGCCATACGGTCTCAATTTCAATGCAATTTCCAAATCGAGGTCAGGATCCAAATACAAGCAAGTTGCTAAAAAATACAAAAATCTTTCAACGTATTGCGAATATTCTTTTTTCACTTTCTTGTATATCTCATGAATCCTATCCAAATCCACTGTAGCAATTGTTGTCATCGCGCACTATTTCAGAAATGGTAATTTCTAGACAGTAACCCAATCCCCTTAATCCCTTTCAGTCAAGTCTCCCTCAATAAAAGGGTAAAATGTTTAGATAATAATTCGGCTGTTACATGTAAAAGTTATGTTGTCCCTGCATGTAAAAGGTTGGGTTGTCCTATCCCATGCAAAAGGTTGGGTTGTCATAGCGCATGTAAAGGGTTGGGTTGTCATAGCGCATGTAAAGGGTTGGGTTGTCCTTCCCAATGCAAAAGGTAGGGTTGTCCTCAGGACAACCCTATCTCTTACATGGGATGACAACCCCCCCCCCCCGATCTTCCATGGTGTATACGTTACTACTGGTGTTATCTTTAAGTATCTGAATTGGGCCAGTATCCATCTAATTTTAAATTGATTTATGGAAGGTTAGAATCGATCTGAATGTGTGCTAGGGTCAACACAGACACGGTGCTCTGCCAATTACTGGTGGAAGAAGGGCCAATCTGATTGTATGGATGATGGGAAGGGGAGGCTATGTCAATGTGAGACCATACCCACCCGGACACCAGATGACAGCCAAGGACAGGTGGTCAAAGCCATGAGCAGCTGAGATCACATCAGATCTTAGCATCGCCATCACGATGCCAGCAATCATATACTAACCATGTACATACATATTTCCCATTTGTGCAACTTGAATCTGTTTGTTTTTTATGCCTTGTGAACAAAATTATGGCGCTCAGGCAGTGTGAAGAAGCGAATTTGCCTCAAAGGCTGTTCTAAGAGAAATTGATTACCAATCGCATTTTTTGAATATTATAATGGTATGAAAATGATAATTCGGGAAATCATCTTCTATCAAGGCTGAGAAGAAACAGATCGATCTGTGAACTGCAAGTTGAGTGCTAATAATGTAAAACTGAAACTGAAAGGGTTAAATTATGTAGTTGAGATTACAATTAGCATGTAATTAATTTGGAATACAATTTACGCATTCTAAATACTTTTTTGTTGGAACGAAGAGAAAATCGGCGTTTTCTAACCTAGATTTAGAAGATCAACGTGTAACAAGGAGGCTCGGCAATGTGCATGCCCACATATTGTTCCGACCGCATCGCGTCAGTTTCACTCGTAAAACGAAGCTGATTTTTCAAACCAAATTAAAGATTAGCTGATAGTTAGTTAATTGATTAGCTTCTGAGAAGAAATGGTTTAATTTGATATAGCTGCGAAGCAATAGCGAGGCTATTATTGTTATCATTGTGGTTTCTTTTCGATACAAAAGATTTGAATTGTACTGAGCGATGTTGAATAGCAGTGGTGCTTTCACCAACTTGGGAGCAGAACATCAGCTGCCGTCTAAATCAAATGTTACTTTGTTAATAGCCGCCTCATCTTCTCAGCCGGCTATTATAGCGCTCCTATTTTTTTTTTACTTCGTCGAATAAAAAAATGTTTCGCTTTACCTCATTTTGCCGCTTTTTCAACATTTTGCGTGAAATGTTTTTGACTTCTCTAGGCTAGTTTCTCTCTTCTCTCATTCTGCTAAAAGGGATTTTGAGCATCAGTTGCTCAGCAAAGCAATTCAAAATGAACAAAGTCAGTATAAAAATTGGAGTCAGAAATAGAAACGGGATAAACCCATAAAGCCCAATTTTAGATGCCCGCTATTTGAACATCGTTCCTATAAGTCTTAGTTACCATCTCTAATGCTTATTGGTATTGATAGTAGCCCCTGTAGCCTCTCTCTAAGAAACAGAAGTACGTTATGTTCAACTACGAAATGCCATCAAATTAAATCGGACTTAAAAAATGTTTTTGTACAAAAATCTTTTTTTTTCAAAATCTTCTATTCTGTCAATCCGAATCATGCTTATTGGAATCAACGGCGGCTATTTTCCGGCAATCTGCCGGGTATGTTTTTACTTGTAAAGTCAAATTTGTAAAGTGGCTCTCTAAAAAATGACGTCTGAACCCGCTGAATGAACTTTGAATTTTATGAACATTTACTAGTTAAAGGTCAGTAGTGTGCATCTAAGTAGTGCCGAAACGTATATGCCCTAATTCTTGAGTATTAGAGTCTCCAGTTTTTGATTTCGAATATTAATTTTGAAAAAGCCCCATTAGGTATTTTTCCTTATAGAGCGTATGTGTCTCATAAAAATGACAATACGAATCTAACCCAAAAAGTCTAGTGGTCTATTAAAGGACTGGTGGTCAATCTGTCTATCTTGTTTCTTTAGTTGTTTCAATTCCATGGAAGGCCACAAGCGTCTATCGCGGCTAATTTCCGGATATCTGCCGGCAATGTTCTTAATATCTGGTCACGTATATTTGAATACTCGATTTCCATTTGGAGTGGCAATTTTGGTTACATCGAAACAAGAAATGGCAATTTGTGGCGCAAGAAGGATTTTACTAATCAAATGAAAGATTATCTGAGAGTTTGTTAACTGATTAGCTTTTGAGTAGAAATAAATAGTTTAATTTGTAATAGCTGAGAAGCGATAGCGAGGCTCTTATTGTTATCATTGTGGTTTCTTTCGATACAAAAGATTTGCATTGTACTGAGCGATGTTGAATAGCAGTGGTGCTTTCACCAACTTGGGAGCAGAACATCAGCTGCCGTCTAAAGCAAATGTTTATTAATAGCCGCCCTCATCTTCTCAGCCGGCTATTATAGCGCTCCTATTTTTTTTTTTACTTCGTCGAATAAAAAAATGTTTCGCTTTACCTCATTTTGCCGCCTTTTCAACATTTTGCGTGAAATCTTTTTGACTTCTCTAGGCTAGTTTCTCTCTTCTCTCATTCTGCTAAAAGTGATTTTGAACATCAGTTGCTCAGCAAAGCAATTCAAAATGAACAGTCAGTATAAAAAATTGAAGTCAGAAATAGAAACGGGATAAACCCATTAAGCCCAATTTTAGATGCCAGCTATTTGAACGTCGGTCCTATAAGTATTAGTTACCTCTCTCTAATGCTGATTGTTATTGATAGTAGCCCCTGTAGCCTCTCTCTAAGAAACAGAAGTATGTTCAACTACGAAATGCCATCAAAATAAATCGGACTTAAAAAAATGTTTTTGTACGAAAATCTTTTTTTTTCAATATCTTCTGTTATTTCAATCCCAGTCATGCTTATTGGAATCAACGGCGGCTATTTTCCGGCAATCTGCCGGGTATGTTTTGTTTTACTTGTAAAGTCAAATTTGGTCTTTGGGTTATCTTAATATCTGGTCTTGTAATTTTGAAAATGAGTTGCGATTTTGGTCACATCGAAACAACAAGTGTCAATTTGTGGCGCAAGGAGTGGAGTTTACGTAAGGCAATTTGACTACAGTTTCTTATTGTTTTTATCGCTTCAAGGCTGCTGTCAGCTAAGCGAAACTGTTTTGAACAGTGCTGATTATTACGAGCCATGGTGAGTTCATATATCAAATAAGAATGACTTCGGTGATCTGTTTTTTAATCGGTTAAGTGGAAGTAAAACAGAATGTTAAAGCCAATGCAACACGTGAAGACAAACATTTAGGTTTCAGCCAAAGTGGAATCATTCGAGCATATTGACAATTATTTTTTTTTTGGAGAACAATTTAACCAATTCAGTTTTTAGTTTCCTATTTACATGCAAATTGGAACCATTTCGCCGGTTACGGTACTTTTATTTTCCAGTTATAACGACGGAGTCTTAGTTTGCGGTTGGTCCTCTGGTAGTTGTTCCGTCCCACTTTAGTGGAGGAGGAACTATATGCTCAACTGCGTTCTCTTGGTTTAGGCAATTTTCGCCGATCGATATATTCACCGCCGTTTAGAGTTGAGTGGCATCATTAAAAAGCTTGTCACAAGAAAATCGAATTTGTGTTTAGTATAGTTTTTTCGAAAGAGTTACGGAGTTTTAAAGTTTTGGGACGTTAGGTTCACTTACAGGTTAGCTTCGTTGATTTTTGCAATGAAATGAGGTTTTTAGTTGTTGCCAAATAGTTGAGCTCAAAGCAGTTTTTTAGATGGATACCAACTTTTTGTCGTTTGTAATCGAATTTTCGTTTTTTTTATTGTTTTGTCTATCTCTTCCTCATTTCGTAAATAATTATGCAAAAAAGTAGTTCAGCGTTGTCGGACTTTGTGCTGCTGCACATTACCGAGTCTCCTTGTTTTATATCTGTAATAAGTTTTATTTCAATTTTTTCAAGTTGGTTTTATGTGATTAAAACGATAGAATTTACTCCATTTGTGATTTGTTTGTGACTAACGTTAATTTTTGTCGGCCTATTTGTTGTTTTTTGAGCATTCCTAATTTTTTTTTTAAAATAGATTTTTATGAAAATTGTTTTGGTTTGTAAAAATTAGACAGTGTACAGTTTGATACGGTAGTTTCTACTCAAAATAATTGATCATATTTTCAATCAGTAATACTCGTTCGCTTAATCAGAGTACCTAGTGATGACGCCTCTGGAATACATTATTCAACAAGTTTTAATGTTGCTAATTTTGTCACGGTTTGGTAAGAGGCATTAATTATTTTGAGTTTGTTTCTATTTAAGTTCTAGGGCACGACAGTATATTTACCAGTTAAATGTCAGCAACTTACAGTATAATTAACAAAGAGGCTCGTTAATGTGCGTTTGCACATGATGTTCCGACCCGCGCTCATCTACATTCTTGACTTAACTGTCTTTTGACTTACATTTTTGACAAAGAGATACCAAACTGTCTTTTGACTTACATTTTTGACAAAGAGACACCAAAAATAGATATTTGAGTTTAGAAAAATCGTTCCACATCCAAACTAATAAATGAATTAAATAATACCATGCCGCATTAAAACGAGATCTGCATTAAAAAGACTATGAGAAGAGAACAACAACAAAAAAGCAAAAACAAAAAATTCACGGCAAAAACTCAATATTTAAATTAGTCGACAAAAAGAAGAAAAAATGAGGCGAAATTTTAAAAAAGTCAACATTTTTTAAACCAAATAATTCCAAGTCTTAAAAATCATTAGCTTTTAAATAAATGTTTCTTGATAATTTTACTAAAAAGTCATAACGAAACCAATAGGACCCTTCTTTGGTTAGACTAAGCCTTGAGAACGGACTATAGATGCAGAAAAGCTCAAAAAAATACGAACAACAAATTACAAACATTGTGAAAAGACAAATTAGTGAAGCCATTAAAATCATTTGTTATTTACTGCAGATTGCATTTTTAATTCAATTTCTATTAATACTAATTCAGCTAAAATTATACAGAATGAAGAAATAGGTTCAATTGAGCCACATTTGAAAATCATTGGGATCCCTTATTACGCGATTGTGCTAAAGGTGGAGAAAAAGACACGTAAATACACCACTCACATAACATTTTTTGAAAACCCATATTGTCCAACAAACAAAATATCAGTTATGTCATAATATCAGTAAATATGTTACTTTTTAAAATACAGGGAATGATATGGGACCTCTCAGTGATGAGAATAAGTTACAAGTTAACGAAAACGACAACAAAATCCTTAAAATCTTAAATGTTATACACTTTAAGACTATTCACCAAAACTTACCGCTTGGGATAACAGTTTTCAATCAACCCTTAATTACAAGCTAATGAGACCGGTCAGCATGTCACGGCTACCCAAAGAAAAAAAACAGGCTAACACAGCAAATTCAAAAAAAGGAGCGAGAAAAAAGTCGAAACCATAAAAAAATGATTTCATTAAAAACTTTTTTACTTTCTATTGATTTTTAACAGAACTGGGATTCTTCTTTTTAACAATTTGACTTCAACAAATCAACAAACACGATCAAATACATTAAAACAACGAAATTTTTTTAGAAAATCCGTTGTATCAACACCATTAATTTCAATAGCTTTCACTGGAAGCTAATAAATACGCGAAGTAATGTCACGATGAGACAACACGGTTTGTCATTAATAACTCATCGATAAGATATTACAAAAACCCCTTGACTATGAAAACAACAAACACAGGCAAAATCCAAAAATAAATAAGTAGAAAAGTGCGAGAATAAAGTGCCGAAGCCATTTAAACCATAAACTTTTCTCTGAAAACATTATGTATGATCCATTGAACGGCTTCTCTAAGCCAATGCAACTATAAATTTGAGGATTGCGTGTTAAGATTCCAAAAGGAACTAAAATTAAGAAGAAAAATCCAAAAACTTTTTAAAAAAATGAAAACTCGTGCCTTGAAGTCATAACACCAATATTCAGATCATAAAACCACTACGACTAATTTTGGTTGAAGTAGTAAAGAAGGGTCCGGTCATTACTGAGACTGACTTACACGTCACAAAATAAGGGTGAAGATGGTTTAATGTTAAAAAAAATTCTCAAAAAATCATTTTTAATGTCTTAACAGCCATTAAATTCAATAGCTTTCAACGAAAGTCAATAAATACGCTCAATTGTCCCTCGATTGGAGGACAATGATATTTCTCATGCACAGGTAATCAATGGGACACCACAATATTTTTATTGACTATGGAAACAACAAATGCAAGCAAAAACCAAAAATTCAGTGGAAAATTGCGCGAAAAAATTGTCGAAGCCATTAAATCCGTAAGCTTTTCTCTGAAACTTTATCCATGATCCATTGAGCAGCTTCTCTAAGCCAATAGAAGATAAGAACATCAGGATAATGTGTTAAGATTTCAAGAGGGACCAATAATACAAAAATATCCAAAATTAAAAAAAATTAAATCTTTTGGCATTGAAGTCATATAACAAATGGTAAGAAGATAAAAGCGCTAACCAGATTCATTTTGGTTGCAATAGAAAAGAAGGGGGTCCGTTCAATATTGAGACTGACTTACAATTCACGAAAGTAAGTTTACGATCGCTTAATGTTAAAACAGTTTCTCGAAATATAATTTTCAAAGATTTAACAGCCATTGACTGTCCAATCAAAGCTCTAGATAGATTCACTTAATGCTCACTACAAAACCTATTGCACTTTTAGTCAACGATTCTATACCACAAGACACCAAAAATTTAGTAAAACCTCAAAAGGAAAATCAAAATTTCATTCAAAATTACGAAAACTCCGTGTCGAAGCCAAAAAAACACGAGCGATTCCCTGAAAACGAATTTTTTGTTCGTTGGGTTTCATTAGACTGTAAATAAGGTTTGTCATTAACGGAACCTCAGTAAGAAAAATGACTGGTCTCTAGGTGACATAAGAAAACAAAAAATGAAAGTTTTCTAAAAAAGCTCGCAAGTAGAATTCGATTTTTTGATAGTAGAGTTCCCAATGAGATTAGAACTAGTCTTCTTATCGCTTTTCGTTTATTAGGAACCCAAACTTGATTCTTTTTGTGACTTGAAATGTAATTTTGAATCAATTTTTTAATAAAATATCTTAATTTGAAGAAAATTACACTAAAAGTGAACGAAATCATGTAACATATCACGTGTTCACACAAAACTTCAACCCTCGATAACTCATCGAAAAAAAAAACGAAATTAAAAAAAAATTTTAGTTCCGAATTCTACGCTGGACGAGCTTTTTAATGATACCACTCATATTTCTCTACGATGAATATATCGGTCGGCCAAAATTGTCTGAACAAAAAAAAACCATTTGAGTATATAGTTCCTCCCCCCCCCCCCCCCCCCAAGTGGGGTCGGAACAAAGAATTTACCTGTCTTCGGATTTTTTTTCTGTTAGCGCGACGCTGAAATTTAATTTTGGAACCTCTCTGCTGTTATTTTAATCGTCTCTTGTTTGATCCTTATATAGTTTCTTGTAAATTAATATAGCAATTATTTTTAGCCCTGTTTGTTTTTACGAGTCTTTTTATTTACGAAGTTTTTTATTGGTGTTCTATAAGTTCTTACAATCCCAAGTTGAGTGTTTGTTTTTTACAGGTTTTTACGATGCAAAGTTGATTATTGGTTTATACATTGATGTATTTACAACTGGCTAAGCATTGGTGAGGCGCTTTTTGTCAATTGTTTTTTTGGAGAGTGTTTGAACATGAAAGGGCTTGGTTAGCCAATTTGTGGCAAGGAAAGCAAGTTTTGCAATTTTTCTCAAAGTTTCCTCAAAATTCTTCGAGCTTGCACTGGGATCAGACTTTTTTCGGAAAAAAACGGGACACTTTTGTTTCCGAATGAACATTTTATGTTTGATTATTTTTTGTAATTCTTTAGAGCTATTTTTTACTGCTGTACTTTGGTTGAATCGTTTTCTGAGAGTTATTGAGGTAAAAATAATTAAGATTATGTTAAGGAATTATTTATTGTCAAGCTCGTGGCATCAATTTTGCCAATCACCCAGCCTCAGTCAGCGGGCGTTTGATTAAAATTTGACTGCTTTTTTAGTTTGTTTCAATTGATTTCAAATCATATATAAGTTAATTCTTAGTCATTTACTTGCTCTATTTGGCCATAAAAATAATTTGCTAACTCCGAAAGCCATGCTGTCTACGAGATTATATACAAGATTAATTTGCTTCATATGAGGTTAAATTCGTGTTTCTGCGAGTCATGCCCAAAATCTCGGGACGTGAATTTAATGGCGCTGGAGATGTGACTTCTACACTCATCATTTGATATGGCCCGTTCGATCATTTTCAGTTCTTTGCTCTGTCTCGTTGGGGTAATTGCTGGTTCTAGAGTGGAATGGAATTCTTATGATTCTTTGCGTCCATATTTTCAGTAAGTTTTGTGCAGTCCAAAAATATGATCCTTCTTTCGAGAATAATTGAAGCTATTCTTGCTATTAACTTCTTCCACTCATTCTTTCAGATGTTTGTGGTTAAGAAAAAACCACCATTGTTTGAATTGCCCCGGCTATCAAACAAGGCAGGCGAGGGCTGGCTTTCATATTAGCTGGCTTATTTTAGGGAGGCGAGCTTCGTTGAGTGCAAGGGGCAGAAAAGGGGGGAGTTAAAGTGGGATGATGGTTATGCCAAAAGCCAAAATGGCCCATCACATCACCTGATTTTTCGTATCGCCAGTTTTTTTAACCTATATTATCCTAGTTGAAAATGAATTCAATTGTTTTGCTGTTTGTTTATTTTTTTTCTCGGATTTTCCGTGGCTGAAGATGGGTTGAAGAAGGACTGATGACGGTTTGAGGACGAGTTGAAGTTGGGTTGAAGTCCACCTTTCACAGGCGCATGCACGTAAAAGTACACACCACATACACACAATCGCACGCAGTGACGCACACACACACACAAACACTGCGGCAAGCAAACCCATACAAAAAATATTTGATATTTTAATAAACCTTTGATATTTTAATTTTTTGCGCTAACCTTAGGCATAGTATTAATAATCGGAAAGTTTAATTGGTCCCGGTGACGAAAAGCATCCTAAGATGATCTCTAGAGTCTGCTAGTGCTGATTTTTAATGAGATTTTCTTAATTTTAGTTTACTTTCTTTTATTTTGGCAAGAATCTTCCTAAATAATCCATCATCTTGCAAGATTTTTTAAGAATGCCATTTTTTGCAAGAATCGTGCAAGATAACCACCTGGTCTCGACCATGCTAGTAAGTCGGTAAATGAGGTACACTACGAAATATTGCCATCGGGATTTGCATTTTTTCAATTTCTTTAGACGAAAAGTCAGATTGCTTAAGCGAGCTGCAGAGCATTCTAGTATAAAAATTGTTGTGCATAAGAAAAGAGACACACGGCTGCAATAAATTTTTCAACGTTTATCCGAGAGCAATTTAAATTCATTTGACATATTTATCATAAAATTTACTTTATTTAAAAAAATTTTACAGGTATCCAGAGTTTATAAATATTTACAATCAATATCGAAAAATATATCTTCTCTACATCAAAAATATCTGAGCTAACTTTATAGTCTATTTAAATAATTTTTTTCAGTTGATCCTGAATAGGCCAATCAGATTCTACTTTTTACAACTGTCAAATTTTTAAAGTTTAACTTTAAATATCTTTCAACTGAAGAACGCCGATTTGTTCATCGATTGTGATGAACACAATTTTGTCGTTTCTTAATGTTCGGATCAGAGCCATGACCTGCACATTAAGATCGTGGGCTTGAGCAAGCTCTATCTCGGGCTTAAAATTTGTGGGATCATTTGAAACAGGAGGGAATCGCACTTCATAAATCATCAACCGCTGAAGATTTAACAGTTGAATGGCCACCAGGTATATTTTCTCTCCTCTGTCAATAGCGATGATGCCATGAACCCCTGTCATGTGACTCATCTTCAGGTTGCAAATTTGGAAGGGCTCAACAGGTTTTCCCCTCTCGGAGATCTTGACGACGACAAGATCGTTGCTTTCTTCATTGGCGAGAAAAATGTAATCGTTGCGGTAGAACACCAGCATCGTGCGCATGTTGTGTGGAACTTCAAACGATTTTTGACAATATTTTCGCGCATTTTCAAAACCTGTAAGTTGAACTTGGTTATTACCAATGCATTCAGTGATCAGCAGCCTCTCCGGGGTTCCGAAATGAATAAAACTGCCGACTCTTCGGAATTCCATAGGGCCCTCAACAAACCATTGTCCATCAGTTTTTATCACATTTTCTTCAGATTCGTCCAAA